>NC_039256.1:3187760-3207760 GCF_003368295.1 Carassius auratus | reverse complement strand
CTGAGGGAGCACAGCTCAAAACCTGAGAGAGGGGGCTCATCCTGCAGCATGTTTCAATGTTGGAACGACCAGCAGTAGGCTACCTAGCTGAAGGAGTACAGACCCAACACTCAATGAGAGAGGGCTTGACCAACAACCTGAGGATGAGAATCAGAAGGGTAAGTGTACTGCAAGCTAGCCAAAATGCATCAGAGAGGTGAAGGAAGGCCTATATTATTTGATGCTGCTGGTTGCCAGGTGCTCTGGGACAAACAGAAGCTAAACTCTCACGTGAGAGGAGAACTCAGAATTTAGGAAGAGAGTAGCCCGATCATAGGAAACCCTTTTTGGTAAAGGTGAACGCTGCTAAACTAGGGATTCAACTCCTCAGAAGGGGAGAGAACTCGGGCGCTTAAGGGGAAGCGCCAGGCTCACAATAGCCCTGCATGTTGAGGGAAGCGATGCTTGATGTGTATAAATAAAGACATACTGGTTGAGTGGAGCCCATGGAACCAAGGTCTAACCAACTCAAAGAAAGGGAATGAAGCTGAGCGCATAACCCTTACTGTACCGGATTGCACACTTACCACTTATGTGGATTTTAGAAAGTGCACAAAGTGTTCAACGTGCACACTTACCACCATATGGACTCAGAAAGTACACAGAGCTTAGTGTGTGTACATAAAGCTTCCTAAACATCGCAGAGGTGCCGATCCACACTGGAGAGGCAAATACAATCAAATACAATCCTCTGATGCAAGGGGAGCACTGCCTGAGACAGCATTATATACGAATATTCTTGCAAATGCCACGTATACTTCCTGCTCGATGCGTCAGCAAGAAGGGATATCCAGGTGACCATGGAGCCCCTCAGGGCGACCAGGCCAGACATCCTTAGTTTTACTAAAGACACACTGGTTGAGTGGAGCCCAAGTTACCTGGGTCTAAAGAACTCGGAGAAAGGGAACAAAGCTGAGTTTGTAACCCTAACTGTGCAGTATTTCAGAAAGTCTGCAGAGTCTTGTGTTCATACTTACCACCTATTTGGATTTTTAGAAAGTGTGCAAAGTGTTCAATGTGCACACTTACTACTATGTGGATTTCAGAAGTACACAGAGCTTAGGGTCTGAACTTAAAACTTCCCAAGCATCATAGAGATGCTGAAACAAACGGGAGAGGAAAGCTCAAATACAACCCTCTAAGGCGAGGGGAGCATTGCCTGAGACAGAATTACACAAGAAGATTCTCAGAAATGCCACTTACACTTCCCGCTCGATGCATATGCGAGAAGGGATTTCCAGATGACCAGGAGGTCCCTCAGGGCGACATGGCCAGACATCCAAGAAATTCCTGCAGTGCCATGCTGGATGCCTGATGATCAAGAAGGCTCCCGCAGAAGCCTGCGACCTGGTTGCATGATCCAGGAAGCATGAAGCCAGAATCAGGGCTATCATACCAGCTGGACATAATATCGACGAGTGAGGAAGCACTGCAAGTCAAAGACCTGGTCCAGCCTGGAAGAACACTGCAAAGAATCATACTCACCCACCCTGGTTCCTGTGCAGAGCCCCGCTCAAGACAAGACTGTAATGCAGGAGGTTCCCAGAGAGCTGGTAGTTATAGGCAAATTAGGAAGGGGAAGATAAGGGCAGATGTAAAACTCCCAAAGGGAGTGAGTAGATACTCAAGTATCACTCTGGATCGCCTCCCTCAATCTCCCTTTGATCCGCGATTCCTCCTACACCTACCTGCAGGTGAGGGAGGAGCATGAGCCACGACACTAGCCTTCAGTGTCAGTCTCTGATCCTCAGACCAAGATGGACCAAGACCCCTATGTTGTGCGGGCTCAGATCTGGATGTTCGTTAAGGATTAAAGAAAATATTTCAATCTATCCTTCAGACACGGGTCACGACGAGGTGTTCCCCATAGCGACCCCTAGAGGACGCAGTTCGAAGTTCCCTTGAAAGGGAACTACCTGGTTTTAACATGATTAAATCACAGTCACAGCTCAACAGGCTGCAGATTCTCAGAAACTTCCGCTAGTGACATCACTCGCAGTCTTTATGTGATATTTAATATTTTGTTCTATTTATTGGTTATTTCTTGTTTGAATCTATCAACATTTTACAACAGCAGCAAGGTGGTGAAGACAAGAAATAATAAACAAAATAAACAAAATTACAATCTTCACTTGCACTCTCAGCTACCTGTGACATCACTAGCACTTGACACAAATCGTGTGTTGCCATGGAGACAAGGGTGGTGATTAAACGGTTAAAGCTAATTTAGTACTATAACGTATAGAATAAATTCAACATGCAAAGTTATGGTACTCCATGTGAGCGCCTTGTCTCCATGGCAACACACGATTCGTGTCAAGTGCTAGTGATGTCACAGGTAGCTGAAAGTGCAAGTGAAGATTGTAATTTTGTTTATTTTGTTTATTATTTCTTGTCTTCACCACCTTGCTGCTGTTGTAAAATGTTGATAGATTCAAACAAGAAATAACCAATAAATAGAACAAAATATTAAATATAACATAAAGACTGCGATTGATGTCACTAGCGGAAGTGGAAGTGTCTGAGAGTCTGCAGCCAGACCCTTCTCCATTGCTCTGATTATTTGTTATTATATCTCATGTATAAGTGAGAAAAGACATGACGGACTGTACTCAGTCTGTTCTAATCCCATCCATGTAGTGCTTCACTTGATAATGATTCTCTACACGTGCTGTTTCTGTTCTGTGTTCTTCTGTTGTTTGAAGAAGCTTGTGAACTTGAATCGCTGTACATCACTGTCTTTGCTCTGTGTGTGTGTGTGTGTGTGTGTGTGTAGGAGTGAATCTGCTGGTGGGCACTGAGAGTGGTCTGTGGCTGCTGGACCGCAGTGGTCAGGGTAAGGTTTACTCTCTCATCAGCCGCAGACGCTTCCAGCAGATGGACGTGCTGGAGGGGCTGAACGTGCTCATCACTATATCAGGTACACACTGCACACACTGCACATGAAGAACTGACCCCTGCACTGACAGAGGAAGCTGATGAGCACCTGGATCAGTTATCACTATAATCTGGTGTGTTCAGAAGACCATAAAACCAGGCTATAAATGAATGACTTCAGGGAAAATGTTTTAAATAACTTGCAACAAAGGCAATAAAGTAAAATAATAATAAAACAAAACTCACAATATTACTCAGCCAGCTAACCACACACACACACACACACACACACACACACATTATTTACATGATACCGTTCCCTTGAAGCTTAACTCATATCATCACTCATTGTTCTCAAACATGATACTGCACAAGCAACAATACTGTGCACTTCTTAGTGTTAATGAAGAGATAATCTGTCATGAAACCACACTCAGAATGGAAATGTATGTCATACCGACTATGATTGCCTTGTCATCTCTTACGAAGTTCATGGAAAAACAGTATTATATCCGTTTGTAAATCTGAATTATTCCAAGCTTTTAACCAGTTTGTGTGTGTGTGTGTGTCATCTCTTCATGCTTTCTTGTGGAAAGGTAAGAAACACAAGCTGCGGCTGTACTATCTGTCCTGGCTGAGGAATAAGATCCTGCATAATGACCCCGAGGTGGAGAAGAAACAGGGCTGGACCTCCGTGGGAGAACTGGAGGGGTGTGTGAGCTATAAAGTAGGTGAGTCCAGAACAAGACAAGTCACGTATTTGCCAAAAACCTACGAGACATTATAATTCTAAAGAGTGAGATTTATTATCATACACTGCATGGAAACACCTGGTGAACTCAGTCCATCTCACCGGAGGAGAGAGCATTACTAAACTGATCTAGCATGCTGAATGACACTCGATAAGAGCGCTGATTCAGAGTTCAGTGTCATCGCCATCACTCATGATCTTTTACTCACACTAACATCGTGCTGATGATTTCAGTTCGCTTTGAGAAGATCAAGTTCCTGGTCATCGCTCTGAGGAGCGCGGTGGAGGTCTACGCCTGGGCTCCCAAACCTTATCACAAGTTCATGGCTTTTAAAGTAAGTCTTTTATATTAGTAGAGATTTTATTTTATTTCATCTTTAGGCATATTGATTAAAGGTGCAATCAAGAAATCAATAATCTGCCCCGTGATCATAATTTGTGTAAAGAGTTGGTCACTGGTGTTTATTTCAGAAGGACTGAAGTAAAATGTATGTATGAACTTTACGCAGGAACTAGGGACTTTGGGCTGGTACTCGGTGTGTTTCCACCGCAGGAACCAGGAACTAAATAAAGTTCCGGGTAAAAAAATGCCCCTCAGAAAGTCCCAGCTGGCGAGGTGGTACTTTTTCAAAGCTCCGGAACTTTCGGGGGCGGGGCTTGGGCGCTAAACATCCTGATTGGTTGAGTTCACGCAGCATTGTTCAAGAGTTCAACCACCATTTATTCGGATCATTTTCAGAATATTACTGTTATTGTGTCATGAAATGTAATTTTAAAAGTATTTCAGGCGAGAATGTACGATCTGGATGTGCATCCCCACCAGTTACTAAAAAAACTTCTCTGAAAAGCTGAAAAAAAACAGTTTTCAGCCAATGATGTGGTCTGAGGAGCGTCACTAAAGGCCATGTGTGCTCTCCCCACTGCTCTTCTCTCTGTATACAAACTAATGCACAGTAGCAGCACCAGAACAGCCAGGGACAAGAAGAGCTTTGGGTTTTTCCCCCGCAGGGTATATTCAGCCTGAACAATTAAAACCTTCATAACATATGAACAATAAATATTGTCCGTTATAACTGACACATGTGTATATATATAGCCTCTGAAAATTGCACAATTGTAAACTACATAAACTGTAAATTGTAAATGATATAAAAAATATAATTGCATGTAATTATGCATAATTAATTGTTATTATAATATTACATATAACAAGTTGTTTCTGTATTATATTGCATTATTTAATTTTGTGGGGTTTTTATGTTAATGTTATATTTCAGAATTGTGTGTGTGTGTGTGTGTGTGTGTGTGGTTCCATTCACACGTCACAAATGAACTGCTCTAGAACATGTTTGGGTGTGTGTGGTTAAAGTATGTGGCTGACAGAAAACCTCCAGTGTCTTGATACACCACAGAGAAAACATGATTATAAAGTTTATAAATGATTATAAAAAGACTAACCGAGTTGTGCATGTGTCAGTCGTTCAGCTCGCTGCCCCAGAAGCCCCTCTCAGTCGACCTGACGGTGGAGAACGGACAGAGGTTAAAGGTCATCTATGGCTCTCACTCTGGGTTTCATGCTATCGATGTGGATTCAGGGACGCCCTTCGACCTCTACCTGCCCAGTCATGTGAGTATTCTTCACATTTCTGCCACATTTCACATCAATAAAACCTGCAACTCTAGTTTAACAAGTGAAGTACAGCTGTAACATTGTGAATAATTCTCTACTGTTGCAAGTTTGATCGGTCATCATCTGTGTGTACATTTACACGAGCATTCACTATCTGCATGGGACATTTTTGGGATGTGCTAGCATGCTAGTAAACCTGGCAAAAATCCGCTGTTATGATATGTGATCCAGTGCTGACTGCACTGATGGTGAAGCAATGTATATCTGCCACCTTTTATAGAAATTATAGTTTTTTGTCTGCTATATTTTATTGGTAGACTGATTCAGTTTCTTTACAGTGACTTTGGCACTAATTTCAGAGCACTGATGTCATTAACTCACACCAGTCTCATATCCTAAAGAAACCTTGCTAAACCATTTGTTCATTAACTCATTTATCATCATCATTTGGGAGCACAGAAGCAGTGCTTGGTTCATGTTCAGTGTTACTTAGTGTCAGGGGATCCCATTATTCTGAAACATGATCTTAATGACAAGAAATGCAACAGTTATCATTTTGAGCAGATGTTTCAGTCGATATTTAGATCAACACCTCTCTTGATTTTGCATCAAATATGAAAAAGGTCAATAGTGTCAATGTCCAGCTAAATTCAGTTCAAGTTTTGTTCTCATCTGAAATGAAGAAAACACCTTGAGAGAAACCAGGCTATCAAGCTGGAACATCTCAAAATCATCACATATAGATTTGTTGCACCTTTTCTCACAAGGAATCCAAATGATTTTGACTGTGGGGTTAAAGATTGATCCGTTGTTTCATGAGATTCACCTTTAAACAGAAGAATGCACCTTTTTCTGTCAGACACTTGTATAAACACGGACGGTGTGTGTGTGGTGCTGTAGAGCTGTGTTTGCCCAGACTCCCACACAGAGAGGAAGATGAAGAGTGTGCTGTTCACCCACGGCACACATCCTTACAGACCTCTTCATCCTCACAATCTGGCTGTGTGCTAGTTTCTCCAAACTGATCTGTGTCCAGAAATAACCCCAGAGCAGAAGCCCATTGAAACGACCTGTTATTTGACCGTTTTTTCTGATAACGTTTAGCGGATCAATTTAGAGTGAACTAGCGGTGAGAACAGAACTGGAGAACTAGCTGTCCATACCAACATCTTCTCATCCATTCCTCTCTCATTCATCCGTTCTGTCACTTTTCTACATTCTCTCTCACACACACATGCATTGCATTTTGTCATCTTTCACACAGCTGTTGTCTTTGATTGCACACAGTCATTAACAAACTCTGTCTTGCGCTCAAGCTGCTCTTTGTGTGGTGTGACTCTGTCTCTCGTGCTTGGACACACTCGCTCTGTTAGCGTCGGCGTGTTTGCGCGGCTGGTGCTCATGAGAATCCCGCGGCAGAGGATAAGGATCGCTCTGCGGCTCTGGATGCCCGTGCTGATGCTCAGGATTGTGGCGGCTCTACAGAGGGACGGTATTTCTGAGTCAGGCAAGTACAGTGGGAGGCGTGCGATTGTGTTAAGGACAAACCACTGAGAAGATCTACTCTAATGCTTTGCCGTCGTGAGCTTGGGAGACATGCATCCAAAAGATGGTTAGGAAAATGTTGTATATTAGCTTAACGAATAGTGATGCATACTGTGAGTTTTGATATTAAAATGTGTTTACCCTCACTGTAACTGAATAAATAGACACGGTTAGTGCATTTACGTAATTAGTGGTGCATGATCAGGACTTAAATGAACACTAAAATAATGACATATTGCAGTTGTTACTATTGCTCTTACATACTGATTTGAACAAGCCCTTAACACTAATTAGGGATGCACGATATGCTGATACTTTTCAACTCATTTTAGTTGATAACCGATGCACTTTCCAGTGCAGAGTGTTTTTAAATCAATTATTTTGATTTCTGTCATTTTATTTGTAGATGTAACATTTGTAAAGCAAAAGAGCTGTAAAAATTCAGAAAATCTTTCAGAGCTCCTTGTAAGGAGCACAAGTAGGCCAAACAGCGCCCCCTAATGAAACGCAGGCATTAGGACCCGGGGAGGCTGCTGCTGCTGATGCTACTGCACTAGTGACTGTTGACTCGATCGCACACTCCTCACACTATACTGTACGTGCATTGTTAACTACATTAACCAAAACAGTGGATCTTACATTTTAAGCCTTCAATGGCCAATTCCGATAATATCGTGCATACCTAACACTAATTAATACTTCTGACAAGAATGATATCTCAAATCATGTGGCTTCTTAATGAGATGTATGTGAATGTTGTTCGAACTCATGATTGTCACCTGGCGGATGAAAAATAAAAAATCACATGTCTGTACCTTATCTAGAGACCAGAAGAAGTATCATAGATGCCTGGATTAAAAACCTTTCAAATACACAGAAGCACTGCTCTGGCAACCATCAAGTACAATATTCTTAACTCTAACCCTGAGGCTTAGTGTCTATGTCTTCTTTATTTGATCTAGACCACCATAGCAATTGCATGGCATTACACTTAAAACCTCTCCGTGGCTCATCCTTGACTTTGTCCACACGGTCAGCATTTGGGATTGACGCATTTACATATCAAATCAGATGTCCCTTAGGGTAGTCCATTAAGGAGGTGAAAGATGGATATAGGTGTAGACAACAATAATCCCAAATGTTCCTTTCATTTATCATATAGTGGTGCTTTTTACCTATACAGGTGCATCTCGATAAATTATAATGTTGTGGAAAGTTCATTTCAGTAATTCAACTCAAATTGTGAAACTCGTGTATTAAATGAATTCAGTGTACACAGACTGAAGTAGTTTAAGTCTTTGGTTCTTTTAATTGTGATGATTGTGGCTCACATTTAACAAAACCCCACCAGTTCATCTCAACAAATCAGAATATGGTGACAAGCCAAACGCTGATCAACTCAAAACACCTGCAGAGGTTTCCTGAGTCTTTAATGGTCTCTCAATGATGGGGAAGACTGCTGACCTGACAGTTAAAGAAGACCATGGTGTTGTGCTTGACTGACCAGTAAACTCACCAGACCTGAACCCCAGAGAGAATCTGTGAGCTATTATCAAGAGGAAGAAGAGAAACAAGAGACCGAACACTGCAGATGAGCTGAAGAAACCTGTGCTTCAGACCGACTCAGCAGAGACACAGACTGATCAGCTCCACGACCCGCCGAACTGAGGCAGGCTTTAAAGATAAAGGAGCCCATAACAAGTATAATAACACCCAGTTGGGAAAAAATTAAAAAAAAACATTTTGTCTGAATCCCTAAGTATGTGACCCCCTGGATATGCCACCCCTAGAGAAACATGCAGCACAACCCAGAAGTGGACGATAGCGGCCGTGCCATTTTATGAAGTGAAGTGACATGAAGGCAAGTATTATTACTCATACCTGGAATTTGTCCTCTGCATTTGACCCATACAAGTTAGTCCACACACATCAGGAGCATTCAGAATGTCAGAGGAGAGCCATGACCTTTACACGGACCAAAGGAATCCTTCAAACCATAAAAATACAGTATAAAGGACCAACTGTAGGACCACCAGACCTGGGACCACCTGGGTCACTGGACATAGGACTGCCCCACCACACAAAACTGATATTGACATACTGTGTACATTAATTTATTTCTATTTTAAGATACAATGTATGATTTGGCTTTATATTAAATTTCTTGTGATATGAATTTGATATGGGTTTCATTTTGCTTGTCTATCTTCCAGATAGTTTTTCTTGAATAGAACACATTAATTTATAAACGATAATTTGGTATATAAGAAAAAATAAGTAGTTTGTTTCATCAGGGGTGCATCTTAGCTTGAAATTACAACCTTATCGATGCAACTGTATGTTATTTGTGCTGTCCACTCTTTTTATATCCAAAGTTTGCTTCTCTAAAATGTTGATTTATGTGTTTCTGTAAAAAAAAAATATATATATTTACATTGATTTCTTTTAAATGTGAAATATACTTTCATGTAACGATCAGGTGACCTGCAGTATTATGTGCTGTGACAAGAAAATATACTTCGTTATAACGCAGTGTCTGTGTTTCAGATCGGCGGTGTGATCCGGCCACATGCCATCATCATCCTCCCCAGCAGCAGTGGGATGGAGCTGTTGCTGTGCTACGAGGACGAGGGCGTCTATATCGACACCTATGGCCACATCACCAGGGAGACAGTGCTGCAGTGGGGGGAGATGCCCGCCTCCGTGGGTGAGCTCCACACACACACACACACACACACACACACACACACACACACAGAGATGTATATGATGCACAAGACGGACGTGCAGTGATTATCCATGCATAATGGAGTATGAATCTTCTCCTGATTGTTTGATTCTCATGTGTAGCTGATTGAGTTCTGGTCGTGAGCTATATTTCTCCTCTACTGTAGAGGTGCGCTCATGTTAAGGAAGTCCTTGTAATGACTGATGTGCATGAGATTCTAAATGTGAAAAAGGAAAAACGTAATTTGGATGGAGTAGTCATCTCAGTTCCTACATAGCAGCAGATCTGTGAGGAGAAAGACTGAATACACTGATGAAAGAGCACATCAGTCTGGGTAATGTTTCCCGTGAGGCAGCAAAGCACTATGAATGAATGAATCAGAGGTTACTTACTTTTAACGCTGAAGTTGTTGGTGGAGTGCATGTTGGCCAGATTGGTGGAGCCGGACAGCACTAGCCGGTCAATCAGGATCTGCTGTTGATGAACTAAAAGCAGTTTAGTTAAGGACTAGACAAAATAACTACTGTCTGAAGTGTCACTGACTGTTATCTTGATGTTTCCTAATGTTTCCTAATCTACAAGATGTTATCTTGTAGATTATTCCTTTTTCTTTCTTTCTTTCCTTCTTTTTTTTTTACTTTCCTACAATTGTGGTCAAAAATGAACATCAATCAAAAACCAGTTCCAAAACAAACGCCAAACCTCTGATAACATAGCACCATGAACCATGACTCGATTAATGATGAAGAGGGCTTTTCTCTGATCCCTCTCAGTGATGTTGATCAGCTACGATAGGAAACACAGTCTGTTCCAGATCACCTGAGCTTCACTGGACTGAATCAGCTGGTGGTTATTCGTGGCTCTGATGATGTGATGATGTTGTTGATCTGCAGCTTATCTTCAGTCGAATCAGGTGATGGGATGGGGAGAGAAGGCCATCGAGCTGAGATCGGCCACCTCGGGCAGTCTGGAGGGGGTCTTCATGCACAAGAAGACCCAGAAGCTCAAGTTCCTGTGTGAGAGAAACGATAAAGTGAGAAAACATCTCCATGTGCTTGTGTTGTAGCACATTTAGAAATGCAGGACATTAGGGATGCATGATATCGGATTTTTGCCGATATCCGATATGCCCATATTTTTCAAATCATTTTGGATGATAAACAATGCTTATATTGATATATATTTCCTTTTGTTTGGAAACAACATAAAGTCTTACAAATTTTTTATTTTGGTTAGTTTTGAGCAAAAAAAAAAACAAGACCAACAAACATATTTGCATTGAAAGCTTTTAAAATAACCATAATAAAATCAATCTCAGCTGTTTTATGTATTAGTATTATTATTTTTAGACAGATGCAGTTGAAAGCTTAACATTTTATCGGTAGATTTAACTTTAATAGTCTAAAGCAAAAAAAAGCTTTAAAAATGTAAAACAATCTTTTAGAGCTCCCTGTATTTCAGTTTTCATAATCAGTCTTAAAAAAATCATACATTAATGAATATGTATGTATATATGTAATTATTTAATGTCCAAGTGTCATGTTTGTGATATTTAATGATGTAAGCTATAGTTTCTGGCCTTTAAATCAAAACAGACTCATGATTTTATGACATTAGTTCCTGCTTTATAAAATCAGAAACACAAGCCTAATTGTAACTTTAGTACAAGTAGGCCAACAGCGCCCCCTAATGAAATCAAGGCATTAGGACACGGGGATGCTGATGCTGCACGCACTAGTGACTGCTCTGTAGCGCATTCTCTAAATAAATGATCCAAACCAGTGACTTCGAGAATGAGCACACTGCTGACGTGATCTTATAACTCACACACCGAGCACGTGTGAGATATTCATCTGTCGTATCAGGCCGATGACAGAGTTTACGCTTTAACCCTTTATCTGCAGATTCTGATCATGTTCTGATGATATCGTGTGTGTGTGTGTGTGTGTGTGTGTGTGTGTGTGTGAGCAGGTGTTTTTCGCGTCGGTGCAGTCGGGCGGATGCAGTCAGATCTACTTCATGACGTTGGGACAGAGCTCTCTCTTCAGCTGGTGATCGTCTTCATCAGACTACAGTCACATCACATATCCAACCATCTGTTGATGCAGACTCCATGTTCTTCTCAGTTTTCTGTATTAACATGGAAACAGTTTTAATAGAGGTGATATATATGTTTGAGTTAATACATGTGAAGTAACTGATATATTGCGTTGTCTGACAGTGTCAGCTTTTGTCTCGATCTGAGCTTGAACCGTGTTTTATATTTTAAATGTATTATATTATTCCCATGTCAAATCTGGCTAAAAGGACTTAATATTTAGTCCTTAATTATGTTATTGTATAATAATAACCACGGCTGGTACACGGTGAAACCAATCCTAACAGCCAGCCGAGTGACTGTCAAATATCATGACTGAGGAGTTCAGGTGAGCATCACGAAGCTCCAGAAGAATGGAGCAAAGAGAAGCAGCAGGAAGTGGAAGAGGATCACATGAAAGAGTTAAAGAAAGTCCAAGTGTTGGAAATGAGTTGTGGAGTTCAGGATCAGACGGATGGATCAAACTCTGGTCCATTGAAATGTGATATTTGGGCAGGCTTTCTGCACTCAGAAGATGTGATGCTTCACATCACTTGTGTACAGACTATCATGATTAATACTCAGCGATCACTGAACTGTGCTGTGTAGTGTTCAGGAGTGTCCATGTACTTCTGTGCTCCATTAGGAAACACTGTGAGTCTGATGCTCCGTTCAGTCACAGGACTCAGTGTTCATTAATCACACTGCTGTGTTTTCTTCTCTCTAGCAGGACGTGTCCGAGTGTATTCTCAACCGTGCCTTAATGTGCTCTGTCTGGCTTGTGTGTGAGATGTGATGCATGTACAACTCTAAACTGGGGTTTGTTTTAACATTATAATGTCCTGCGGTACTTGTGCTTTCACTTTGGGTCAAACTTTAAGAGTCAATACTGCACTTTAACAACAGAGAATTTAAATTTAATTCAAAGCATTTTTCTTTGTAATGGTGATATTTGACTGACATTTACTGTACTGTAAATATTCTGCGTTTTATAGACAGTTTATATCAAGACCCATATTCTCATGTCAGGTTTAGACTGTAACAGCATATACAGTACAGTGTGTGTTGTGTGTCACATGAAGGAATTGAGCCAAATAAATGCTTTAATAACAGACCACTCCGTTTGTCTTTGTTCATATCTGCAACATCAGCACAAACCTTCCATACAAACATCATAATGCACACAATATATGAACTATTACATGGTGTTCCACAAGGATCAGTTATAGGGCCAGTTTTATTTTCCTCTCTTTGAGCAGGATAATTCAGAAATATGACATGAACTATCATTTTCATGCTGATGATATACAATACATTTCAGTCAAGTTCAGACACACTGTTGTATTAGAGAGGCTGACTGATTTCTTTATTATTATTATTATTATTATTATAATTTTTTAATTGAACGAATATTAAAGCATGAGCTGAGTTGGGTTCCTTGACACCACAATCTACAAAAGAAGTTAAGAACCTGGGCATCGGCTTAGTTTTAAGTCTCTTATTAATCAAGTGACAAAACCTTTTTTTCTATAATTTGAAAAATATTGCTAAGATTCATCTTTTTTTTATCTTTGGAAGATGCTCAGAAACTGATTCATGCCTCTATCTTCTCTCATCTGTATTGTGTATCTATTGTAACTTCATTACATTAGAGCAATGCAGCAGCCAGAGAACTAATGAAACACACAAGGAGAGCATATTACCACGGTTTTAATGGAACTGCATTGGTTACTGGTCCATCAAAGAATTGATTTTAAGGTTTTAAGGCTCAAAATTAGGAATTGTGTACCAGCTGAAGTAAGATTCATATTTTTAAAAAGCGGGTTAAGACATATGTTTTTAAAGTGGCTTATCATCAGTATTACAATGTGGTGTGAAGTTGTATTAGTTTTTACATTTTTTATCTTTTATCATTGTTGAAACTTTTATAGTTGCATTTTATGTATGAAAAGTGCTTTACAAATAAATGTTTATTATTATTACAGGATTTGCAGAAATACAAGAACACGGTGTTAAATCCTCAAAGATCTCAGTCATTCTATTTGAATTCTATCATAAACATTGTTTATTCGATGATCAGCTCAATATAATAAATCTGCTCATGTTCCCTCAAAGAAAAAACAGAAAACGTTGTTTATGTACAGCAGGAGCTGGATGAAGAGCAGGATCTTCCTCACAGATCCCTCCCTCGCTCCATCAGTTGTTCTGAGGCTGTGATGATGGCCTTCAGACCGTGGGTCCAGCACAGAGAGGACCGCTTCATCACTGTAATCTTCCAGAATACACACTTACACTCACTTACACTCAGGAGCTACGCTTACCCTCTGACTGTCCCCCCGAAATATCCCAGCTTTAGCATAAGTGTTGAAAAATATTATATTTAATTGTGTTGAACATCAAATATATATATAAAAAAGTTATTTATTATTTAGAACAGTTTATTGAATCTTTACATCCCTAGAAAAATACAAACAAAAATGTTGCATATGTTTTTTGTTGAGTATCATATTTGCTCCATCAGACTTCTGTGGCTCATACAGTCTGATATAGTCAGAATATAGAAGAAAAAACAAGGTCCAAACTGAGCTAACATATGCTGCTGATGCTGATATTATATGAATAAATCGTGATGAAATTCTGCTGTTTGTGATGTAAACCAGTGAGCTCTTAGCAGATACTGGTATAAACTGATCTGAATCTGAGTCTGTGCTCTATATCTCCAGTAATGAGATGAGATGTAGATGATCCGCACATATAACACAGTGATGGAGAGCTGGAGAAATCAAGGCTCCTCAGAAGATGTGAGATGTTCTGGAGGCTTGTGAAGATCATTCCTCCGCTGAGGAACAGTGAAAGTAAAGCTCCTCAAAAGATCCTGAGGATCAGATGTGAGACTCTAAAACATGATTGATGGAGAATCAAGTGAAGCTGAGCTCAGTTCAGTAAGAGTTCATCTGGAGATATTACTTGATCATGATCAGACAAGATCTGACAGCAGAAGCTGAAGCTGGACACTGGGACAATAAAAGAGCTTTTACTGGATAAAGACGTACAGACTGTAATCAGAGACAGAATGCATGCAGGAGATCGAGTGCGGCAGAGACGTGATGGTGCTCATAGAGATTACCATCAGATGTGACACAGCAGCTTCATCACAGTAGAGTTCAGTCTCATCTTCACATGTGATTGTAGTTGGAGGCACGGAGGTTTAGGGGGCGCTGTCCTCATTCGATGGAGCAGACGTCCAGGATGCAGAACTTGGCCCTGCAGGTGGGACACGGGACCCTGCTGCTGAGCCACGTCTCCGGCGTCTGCTGGTCCTGACGGCTGGCGAACCACTTCCCCATACAGGTGAGACACCACATGGGCCGACAGAAGCACTGCTGACACTCTCCCTCGCCGTCCGCCTGACACAGACGCAGCAGCTTCACAGCGGCGCGGGCCTGCATACAGCCGATACACGGCTCCAGCTCCTGACACACACACACACACACACAATAAATGTTTCACAATATATTACTGCCGTGTGCCGTATTTCTGATCAAATAAATGCAGGCTTGGTGAGCAGAAGAGACTTCTTAAAAAAAATCAGTTAATACATGCACTATCAACAATGAACAACATCTTCATCTTCATTTATATTCACACATATAAATACACAGCTTAATTGATGGAACAGTAGTATAAGAAACACATCCATCAAGACATTAACTTCAGACCACTGCTAAAATAATCATAATAACACTTCCTCCAGTGAACAGTGCATCTGCTGTTGTCTCTCACAGATTAGTTCAGATCTGTTTAATCGCTGCTTGATCTGTGCAGATTTCTCTCCTGATTCAGACCAGAACACTGTTTCACTGGAGGAAGTGTTATTATGGATTATAGACTCTATGTGTTTGAGTTAAAATCATCTTAATGCTGGATGTGTTTCAGGTTTTGTCTTCTCCAGATGTTCACTGATGGACTGGATTTGAATTTTCGGTAGGGCTGGGTATTGTTCAAAATCTTTCGATCCGGTGCCAATTTCGATACCTCAGTTTCGATACCGGTTCCTAACGATACTTTTTTCGATACCATATGTTTTAAAATCCATTTCAACATCAACACAAATACATTAAACACAAAACTTTTCTTTTTCACCTTAAACAAATTCTGGTAACACTTCACGCTCAGGATAACATTATTAATACAACTGGTTGTGCTTTTTGGATAGGGGTGCGCCATTCAGGGGTGGACTGGGACCAAAACGTTGCCCTGGACTTTCTGGCCCACAGCAGCCCACCACATCATAATGCAAACGCCCCTGTTTTGATGTCATTAATTAATTTAATATTTAAGTAAACAGTTTGGGGATTTTAACCAATAGGGCAATTGATCCTCTGTTGAAAAAAGAAAAAAAAAAAACCAGCAGCTGTTCATTTAGCAATACATGCTCATCAAGACACAAGCATTCTTCTAGAACTCACACTTTGCATTCAGTTATCAGATCCATACGAATCATGGATGAAATAGAGGTTTATAAACTCAAACGATAGCTTTCTGTGCTTTACAGATGAACGTGAAGTCTTTATTCATTCGTGATGTTCAATAATAGATCATCTTTGGCTCGGTAATACAAGTTCATGATCCGATTAGTGAACCGATGATTCTTTTGAGTCAATCTTTTAAAATAATCATTTATTTTGTTTAACGAAACCAGTGTGAAAACCAGTGTTTCACC
Source organism: Carassius auratus (assembly GCF_003368295.1). Lineage (NCBI taxonomy): Eukaryota > Metazoa > Chordata > Actinopteri > Cypriniformes > Cyprinidae > Carassius > Carassius auratus. The sequence goes on along the minus strand of NC_039256.1, from coordinate 3,191,390 downwards.
AACTGGATAGATCTGAGGTGCAGAGCTCCACGTCCTGGGGCTATTGTGTTTTCCAGTCCGATGGGCTGTCGTGAATAGTGATGTAAAACTCCTAACTTGATTTGCATTGTTCACTCGCTTGAAGGGGTGAAACAGATCATGGCCGATCGTTTGCACTTGTTTCTAAATATTGCTGATTCAAGCGTTTTAAACAATTCGTGCGCGTTCAGAGCTTGCAACGGAGCATTTCAGACAATGCGCGTACAGAGAATGAATTCATCTTTCGCGTATCGTAACTTCTGAATGAACACATACACACACAATTATATCAAAATAATGGTCTCTGCAAGTATTCTCGTAAACACAGTCAGATATGTTTTAAGTGAAGGTATACAGTGGCCTGCTGCTCAGAGAAATTCGCTGTACCGGATAAATCTGTCTCTCTCTGTTTTTTAGACGACGTGAAAGGAGGCGTGTTTTAAGATACGCATGGAGTAGACCAAACTAAACAGGGAGGGAGGGCAAAACACTCATCCAAACAAATGCTTCATTAACACTGGCTTTGGTTGCAATACTCTTATCGCATATGTTGCACTTTGCTGACTCGGCATCCACTTTTATGAAGTGTAGCCACACTTTAGACCTCTTTGTCATTGTAAAACGGAAACGTTTTGAGACAAAACAACTACAGTTGTGTTGTGTGACTGCGAGTATCTTCAGAAATCCTCCCCGTCACGTCACGTGGTGGTGGACAGCCAATCACGGCGAATTTAGGTCCTTACACGCACGTATGCTACAAGCTCACACAGACACAGACGCTTGGCAAAAGAAAAAAAGAAAAAAAACAGCCGCTTTGCTTTTGGAACCGAACTTTGGCACTGAAATATAAATGTTTTTCCAATACTCATAGTATTTAAGTTTTTCGTTCGATACCATAAAGGCATCGAAGTTTAGTACCCAGCCCTAATTTTGGGTGAACTATTCCTTTAAAGTGTTGATGTGGAACATTTAGCAGATGAACAAATGCTGTGAAATGTAGAGTTCATTGATATAACTGTTATTAACCATGGCATCATGGGAGTCAGTAGAGAGTCTGTAGCTTCCAGTGAAGCGTCCAGGGCTCACCTGTCCACTCGGACACTCGTACACGGCGTTCATCTTCACGTACGTCTTGAAGGTCTCCAGGAAGAGCTCGCTCATGGTCAGATGGATGACCACATTGGCAGCGTTTCTGATGGGTGCGTGCAGTTTCTCCTGCAGCTCTGCGTACTCCGTGGACTTCAGCCTGTGAGAGAAGCACAGAGACACGGCTCAGCACCAGAGGACACACAGATCCGACCGGAGCACACACACATCTCACGGCACACACCTGATGAGGAAGGGCTGGACGCGGGGGTTGATGCTGGCCACAGTGATGGTGAGGATCTGCAGCGGTGTGTTGAGCTCAGGAGACAGACTGTGCTGCGTGGAGCCGGTGACGGTCAGGTGACAGTCCTGCTGCAGGGCGATGTGCAGGGAGTATGTGCTGACCTTCATCACCCAGGAGTCAGTGACGATCACTCTGGCGCTCGGACAGCCCGACGAGAACTTATCGATGCGCCGGAACTCAGTGTTGATGGACGAGGCCACGGCTCTCCAGCTGGAGCGTTGTAAAGCGTGAGCACTGAGCGCCCGGCAGATGGGGTGATTCTCCCAGCCGCGCCTGGACCAGACGAACACAAGAACACAGCCGAGCAGCAGCACGGTCAGAGAGAAGCAGAAGTAGAGCTGCCAGCCCCGAGCCGCCCGGTGCACCTGCAGCAGATCCTGCTCCGGAGCGGCCAAACACATCCCTGCGTAGTATCCTGAAACACAGACAGCACCAGTGTGAGGAGCACAGCACAGAGCAAGAGACTACAGCGCTCACACACACACACACACACACACACACACTGCTCATGTCCACTGTATCCAGAATTAACTACACCATAATCTCACACTTATTTACAATGTTTCTCAGTTTGCTTGAAATTGCCTTTATGTTGCTTAAACTACATTTTGTGCACTGTGTGTTTTTTTTTTATTGATGAATCAAGATAATGAACCAAAATATTAAAGTCAAGATTATCTGTATTAAATTAAATTTAGACGAGGCCCACCACTGTCAGAATGAGGACATTTCCAATGGTTACCCATATCAAATAAGATGAATAACACAGTTGTTATGATAAAACAGTACAGATACTTCCTCATAGATTAGAGTTGAACTTTATATTTCATTAGTCAGGAGGACTGTGTGTCTTTCAAACACATTCACATACACAAATTCAGACTATTTCTTAATTACATGTAATGCACAGATTCCCAGACTTTTTTTATCATCTGATCCTCTTTCAGCAAATAGATTTACTTGAAGTCCCCTGAGATTTTTAAATAAATATGTAAATACTTAAGTGTCACATTTGAGTGTTAGGAGTCCTCTGACGTTGGTCAATGGTCACACAAATAAACAAATCATTATTATTATTTTATATATCACTTCCAGAACATTTTTCTCTGTTGAACGACAGAACTGACAGCCAATCAGAATCCCTCCTGCTGTGACGAGCACGAGCTCGAGAGGTTAAAGCGGCAGGCGCGCGTGCACTAATAAACAGACGACATCGCTCTCTGGTGTGTTTTTATACAATCAGTATTGAGTAGACGCTAATATCGGAATCGTTCTTGGTGTGAACAGAGCTGAACGGATGACATGATTGAACGAGTCGAGCTTCATCAGATGTACTGAAGCCGCGCTGTGGAGGGTGTGTGTGTGTGTGTGGCCCTGAGCCCGTGTCGGAGCAGTACCGAGCGGCAGGCAGCAGTGCAGCAGCGCGGTCAGGGCGCTCCTCCGGACGTGGTGCTGGATGAAGCCCATGTCCTCGCTGCCCAGCCACGGAGAGAACATGTGCTGCACCGTGAAGCCGGCCGAGCGGAACTCGTTCGGCGTGAACACGAAGCACAGCGCGAACACGATATACGCCAGAGTGAAGGTGGTCTCCGGACGATCCATGCTGTCACTCCTCTAGAACAGGCGACACGTCTCTATGTAAATATCTACACGGACACCTCAGCATTCAGGAAACACTCTCTGACGCTGCGGGATGACGTCAGCGCGTAACAGTGACGCTGTCAAAATAAAAGCGCAGCTAGTGTGAAACAAACTTCACAGGATTTTTTTTCAGCGTGTAAACAAAAATATGCAGATCAAACTGACGTCAAAAACTTGACATGATGTTGATTTGATTAAATTGAACATCAAACATTTTGGCCTACACATACATTAAACCAGTTTCAGTCTGGGATTCACTTCCTGTTTTCACCCAATAACCACAGAAGAAATCAAACAAGCGGACAGTAAAGAGATGTTCCAGCATCTTGATCAAGTCTGGACTAATATTAGATGTCGAATTGATATCACGGTGCAGGGCTGCTGCTGGCCAAATGTGTGTCCTGAGCAGGATTGTATTGTTGTGCCCCTTCTTCAAATATGATGATAGAAAAAAACACATACTATAGGAGTGAAAATAGGACTTTAATCAAATAAAAAAGGAAATGAATAAATTGTATTATTTACAAATTACAATTGTAGCTCTCGACATTTACCTGTGGCTATAACTTTATTATGACTAA
>NC_039256.1:3180260-3182760 GCF_003368295.1 Carassius auratus | reverse complement strand
GAACTTACCTGTTTTGAATACTTTATATTTAACGCGTTAGTTTACGTCCATATTAGGGTTCAATTGTTGGACTTTAAATTAAATCTACTATTGTTTTTCACCGTTGACTGATTTTGCAGAACATATAGACTGATAACTTCCGTGCGCAGATGCGCAGATGCACGATTACATAGTTGATATGTATCGTCAATCTCACGTGCTGACAATATGACGATTTGAGAATGACCATATCGCTTATTCATGTCACCGATTTGGGGTATCCTGGTACAGGAAATTCCATTTATTTCTCGTACGCTTAATTTTCGAATACAATGACTGCACCAAGATTTTCTGTATTGAGTATTGAACTTCCTGTCAGCTGCTGCAAGAGTGATCCCGGTTGAGCCAAACTTTGCCTTCTCCATTCAACTACCAGCAAAGCTTACTTGTATGACATTGCGAGTATTAAACTCCTGTCAGATGCTACAAGAGCTTCCCACTTAAGCAATCTTGGCCTTTGCATCCGACTACCAGTGAAGCTTACCCGTTCATGCCACGAATATTGAGCTCCCCTCGGATGTCGGTGAAAGCCTCCTGGCTAGAGAACTGACTTTTCTTCTCCAATCCAACCATACCAGTCCATCTTCGAATACCTCCTCCTTAAAAATTCTCAGACACAATTCTCCCACAAACCTCTATTTTAGATGACGATGACAAAAAAAAAATAATACTTTCAGTCGGCAAGACATACCAATCCAATACCGCAACATTAAGCCTTCGCCGAACACCAACGAGTGCTTCGCAGCTAAAACAATTTTAAATTTTCCATCTGATGGATGGAGAGACTTACCCATCTGGTGTGGTAAGTTTTAAACTCCAACAGGATGCCGGCAATAGCCTCCCGGCTAGATGACCTTACCTTTTCTATCTTATGGTCAGCGAGGCTTCCCTCTTTGATGCCAGAAGCTCAAGCTCCCATTGGATGTCGACGAGAGCCTCCCGGCTAGACAACCTTACCTTTTCCATTTCTATGGTCAGTGAGGCTTACCTGTTTGATGTGTGTGCTCCCTTCGGACGCCAGCATGAGCCTCCTGGCCAGACCACCTTTCCATTCTATTGTTGGTGAGACTTACCAGTTCAATTCGTGTGCTCCCTTTCGTCCCAGTCTGGCTATACAACCGCGCTGCTCCTCCTCATCGGCCGGTAGGGCTCACTGTTCCAACCTACCGACCGGGCGCCCCCAAACACTTAGTCCAGTACCTGCAGCCGGTAGGGCCCACCCTTCCAACGCCTAAGTTGCTCCCACCAGAGTACGTAGGCTCTTCCGGCCTGCCAACGAGATGACTTCTCAGAAAAAATTAAATCAGCCCCCGCCAGTACTCAATGCTATTTTGGGGTTCATTCTTAATCTGGCGGCTGTCCTCTTGTTCATTTGCTTTTTGGGGGGTACTCAAGGTTCGGGCCATTCCCAAGCTTGGAGCCCTTCCTTACCTCAATCCATTGACGGATTATCAGCATCCCTCCTCCACCCCCAATAATAACATGGTATGCAGACACTGCATGCATTGTTCAGCACAGTTTGGGGGTAATGTTTATTGATAGCAAGTGTCTGCTCCACCTTAGGCATTGCCCCATAGCCCTGCTTATTCAGCCCTCTAAAGTTGGAACAATTTGCAACAGCAGGGCTAGACATCACTGCATTTTACTGTTAAACAGTGGAAGGACCTCAAAGACTCCCACAACTTCTTCTTAAAGTTCTGTAGTAATATATAAACTTGATTACTGTCATTATATTTGGACTGTACACTGGCCTGATGTAGCCTGATTTCTCCCAAGGTTTCAGTTTTTTTTTTTCGTTGTCCAACAGCAAATGGATTTTTTTCATTTCTTGTCACAGTCACTTTGGCTTGGACGATATGAGCACAATCTTAAACCCTGTTATTTAGATTCATCATTTACCCATGGTAGTGACACACCACCAAACAGTACAGTAATCAAGATTGGCACTTCTAATCCAAACTGTTATAAACTGAACAAAACATTACAGATTTTTATATGACTGCATAATGAGTTAATAACTGCATCTTGCAACTAGTATTAAATCCAGCTTTATACAGTACAGTTCCATAATCACTCAATACACTGTATACTACAGCAGATCTCAGCTGTTTGATTGTTTATAATCGTTTCATATGTATGCTGTGATCCACATCTAAATGGTCCAAAGTGGACTATTAGTCTTTAGTGTATTATATACACTATCATCATGAATTTCTGTTAAGCTGCTTTGAAACAGTGTGTATTATGAAAAGTGTTGTACAAATCAGCTTGCATCTTGACTAATGCATTCTGACTAATCCATCTCATCTGAATCTCTATTTGACAAAACAGATAAGATACCAGTGTATCAGTGGTCAGCAGAATGGCCTAAGCTTGCTTGCGTCTAGAAACGGCCCTGATCACAGTTCAGGGACAGACTCTCTAGTCATCTTTATTTTAAGGGCACGTCATTCAACAGAGA
>NC_039256.1:1977760-2130260 GCF_003368295.1 Carassius auratus | reverse complement strand
GAGGGTGGATTTATGACAAGGCCCTCGTGGTCTGCTAGTGGACAGATCTCATCTGCAGATTAGCCAAGACTTGGTCATTTTAACCCAAGTTTGGAAGTCAGTTTGTCAGTTACAAGTTATTGAATGCTAGAGGTCATGGAGGTCTTACTCTGAACCTCTGGTTCAACAAAAAATTCTTCTTATCAAAGGCCATTTTTGGCTGTTAAGTGTTCATCTATTGGCTATGTCTATTTTGGTAGATTTAAAAGAGCACCTGATTTATCACATACGTGAGATCTTCAGGACTATTGAATCTTTTAAATGTTATGTTACCTCATAATTAAATCTGCCATTCAATCGCCAACACATCATTGCAAACTTTTTCTGTAGAACGTTCTCGCTGGTCTTTTCCATACAATGAATGCATAAAGGGACAAGCTGAGAAGCTCTGAAATGTACAGAGACCCGCACATGGCATGCAGGAAAAATATAGTAGGCTAAATCGTGTGCCCTAATTTATAAATTGAGCGCAAAATTTACTAATTAATTCCCTCGATTAGCTAAATCATGCACACGGTTTATAATTCGAGAAAACAAATTAGTTAGGGTACTTCTATTGTGCTTTTTTGTGCATTTTTGGTATGCATCTGATATATGACAAAATGCAGCATGAAGATTCTGCTAAACAGATTTTTTGGGTGTTGGAATAACGTCATGGTGACTAAAAGATGACAGAATTTTCTTTGTACAACTTAAAAAAGTTTACAGTTCTAAAGTGATTTGGTTCTAAATAGAGCATTTACTTTCTAAAAATGTGGCAGTGTGATGTTTTCTGTCTGGTGTGACTGATGTTTTGCTATTGGTCGCTCTGTCTCAGAAGAAGATTCAGTCACTGAGACCTTCTCATGTTTGTGTTTGTGTGCGCAGAACAAGAGGGAATATTATGAACAGACACTGATGCAGGAGCTGAAGAAAAACCAGCATCTGCAGGAGTATGTCAGACTGCTGGAGAGCCGACTGCACCAAACAGATCTCCAGCAGTGGACGAGAGAATCTCAGGTGAGCTCACAGCATCAGTCAGACCAGTTACTGTATCTTATGTGACTATCCTTTAACATCTTTTTTTACTTTTTTTTTTTTTGAATTTGGAAGACCTCAGATATCAGTAGCTCCTCAGACTCCCAGCTAGTGCAGAACTCGTCAAAGCTGTCCCTGGACATACGGTCGATTGCAGCACTTCCTCCATCACTGGGCACAAAGTCCAGTCTCAGACTGGCTAAGATGGGACTGGAGACGCAGTCTGACCCTATGAGAGAGGTTCGAGATCTTAAAGAACAGCTGGAGGCGCTGCGGTGTCAGGTGAGTTCATGTGTGATCATAATGTTCAATGTCATTTTCGAAAGGAGAGATAAAATATGCCTACATTAACCGTGTAAAGAAGAAAAAAAATGCATGTGACATATTCAGATCAGACTTTTATGGTTCATATAGTATAATAAGGAGATCATGCTTCTTATATATTCATCCAAATTTACAGACTCAAACTGAGCCAAAAAAAATGTGATTTGCTGCAGTTGCAGATATTTATATGGCCAAAAAGTAAGATGAAATTCTGATTGCTTGTAGATATTTATTATAAATCACTCTATATCTCCCAATAATATGTCTTAGTAAGATGATTTAAATGATCAAAACATATAATGCAATGCAATCCAATGATGATTGAGAGATGAACAAATAAACGCTCCTTTAAAAAAAAAAAATCATTTTATTGATTCATGTATAATCAAGTAAAGCCACGCTGACTCTGTCCAGTAAGTGTTCATCTGGAAATATGACTAACATTATAAAAGTTATTCTTCTGTTTACCTGACACCATGAGATCAAAGTAACAGTTTTTATAATTGTATTTTTCCTTCAAATAAAAAGTATGAGCTATTAATCAGATGACAGAAGGTGTGCACTGTGTGCAACAGGTTTTGTCATGATGATCATTTAAATCCTTTAGAAAGGTGCATTATATCAAATATGACCTAGTTGGCTTTATAGAGGTAAACAGAAGGTAAAAAATATTTACATTTAATAATTTAGCAGATGCTTTTATTCAAAGCAACTCACAAATGAGGACAAATGTTAATGTTGGGGTATAAGTAATTCAAAATAAGTATAAGTTTAATGTAAGTAATATAATTTGCATTTCTTTACCATTTTATATATTTAAAAAAGTCCGCTTCATTATTCAGTAGCTCAGTAAAAAAGTCAGACCTCTGTTGTAGGTGTAATAGATTTGACTTCATCCCTCCACAGACTCAAATCTACGAGGCTGATTATAAAACAGAGCAGAAGGACCACGAGCGCATGCTGCAGGAGAACAAGCGTCTGCGGCGCAGAGAGGCGGACATGCGTCAGCAGATGATGCTGCTGCAGGAGCAGGTGAGCATCACATCACACCAGATCATCACTGGATCCTCTCAAACACAGCTTCCTCCTACCAAACCTGTGCTAACGTTTAACTTTAGTATAAGTATGTCTAGCTTAATATCTGCTCATACTGACTAGAAGTAACTTTGCAAGTATTTGTCATCTTATTCTACTCACCCAATCCCTAACAGTCTAATACTCTAATACTAATACTAATACTCTAATGAGAGTTAGTTTACATGTAGATGCAAATTAAATCTACAGTGACTATTGAAATACAGTGTTAACAGAAGGTAAACACTGGCTGTGACACTGTCAAATGATTGTTTCATCATCAAGTATTGACTCAAGGTGCTGAGTTAGTGTTTGACTGACCAATGGCAGACAGCCGTTTGCTTGCATCACTTGACCGGGTAACACACATTGCTTTTAACAGCCACCCATTGAACTAATGTAAAGATGATTGAACACAGAAGTAGAATATCAGACACGCAGTTCACTCAATGAAAAAAAAGAAATGCTATTAATATTTGCTATGAGGAAATGTATCTGAGCAAATGAATTGAGGCTTGTGTTGACATGGTGTCATGATGTTGAATATGTCTTAAGAGATGATGCATCTTACACACTTAAAATAGACCGTGTTTCACAGGAATCCTGATAATTATATTCTCTTATCAGTCTCTATGGACTGACAAACTGATGTGCACATTGATCTTAATCATTATTTGTGAATTCATTTCTAATTTCAAATGAATCAGAAGCAGAACTGGTATCAACTGCCCACTTCCATTGTATCAGATGCATTGTCAATCAGATAGCTGAAGTCTTGTTTGTTTTCTCAGCTGAAGGTGTATGAGGATGATTTCCAGAAGGAGCGCTCAGACAAACGCATTCTCCAGAGACTGCTGATGAAGAAATCCCCAGCCGAGAAAGACCCGGTTCTGGTGCACCGCTGCAACAACGAGCAGGACCGGCCCAGATCAGACCGGAGGAAGCCCAGAGAAGAGCAGCGCGGAGGATACGTCTGTCCCAAACACTGTGAGCATCACGGCCAGCCGGACTTCCCCTGAACACAGACAGAGACACAACACATTCATTCATTCAGCATATAAATGAAATATACACAAGCTAGATTGTATCTTTAAAACAGTTACTTTTTAACAGCTTTATTTATATGAGGAACTTTTTTTATTATTTTATTCTTTCAATTTGTTGAAAGGATTGTTGTTTGTACAGTGTGTGTAAACGGTGCACTTTTGTCTCTGTATAAATCAGTCTGAAGCACTTTCACTGCCTGAAAACATGAAACTCAAACAATCCGTGTCAGACAGTAAATAATGGAGTCTTTAAAAGACAGTATATTTGGCCTTGTCAATGTGTCAAAAAAAAAAACACATCCTATATTATGAGGAAACGATTTAAGATGTTTCTGCACCAAAAAGCTAAAAAAAAATAGTAATGACTAACTGTTATGTTTGTTTAGTTTTCCCAGGAAATTTGCTCAGTTGTGCTCTCACTCTACATTGTCCATGTTATATAGGTCAGGTTTTTATTATCATTATTATTATGCATTAAAAATGTCCTTATAAATACTTCAATTAAATTTCAACTACATTGTTTCAATAAAATATATTAACAACATAGATGTTTGTCATCCAAATTCTTTGATTACTCATGAGAACAATTATGCCTGTGTGTGTGTGTGTGTGTGTGTGTGTATACATATCTGTTTTATTATATAGTTCTATATGGAGATAGATATAACTGTATAGTGGCTCTTCAGATGTAATTAAATATATGTGATACGTGCTGATAAAATGAGTCAGAATGCACACAGACTAATTTTGAGCTACAGGCAAAAAAAAGCCAAAAAAACAAAAAACAAAACAAGAGGTTTTCACAGAAATTAGTTCATTTATCCCTCATCTAGAGATCTCAATGCTCCAAATAATGATTTTAAATGGCCGCCTCATTAATGTTAATCTAACAATAAAAGAAAAGATTGAAACACTTGCTGCTCTTGATTGAACTGCTTTTCCAGTTTTAGTAATCAATTTATTTATAATGAACACACTAAAGGGATTTTTTTTTTTTTACATTTGATTACTTTTTTTCTTACAAGGATTTGTGTATATGTAAAATTTAAAAAGTCTAAGAAAATCTGTTTCTTATATTTATTCTGTTCTTTGTTCTGTATAATATTTTTTTATTTATAATAACAAAGACAAAATAAAAAAAATAAATAAAAAAAAATAGTTATATTGTGATTCCCAATATTATTATTAAGAGAAGAACTGGAGAAAAAGATGCAACGCTGCTTTGTGATTTTGCTTTTGAAGCTTCAGAAAAGTGTAACTCGATGTTTCTCAAGATTGACTTTGCTGACTCTATCGACTTTAAACAGGTGTGGCTCAGTCATTTTTCATCACATCCCAACAAATCATCCATCATTCTGAAGATATTGTGAAAATTAAAATAACTCATTTTTGAAAATTAGCTCATTGTGACTCAGTTTGCAAACACAGGTCACATATATTAATAATGGAAGATCATTTGCTGAGCAGAAGAGACTTCTTTACAATCCAGTAATGTTCCTGCCACGTCTCCTGGTTTTACTGAGGTTAAAACCGGCCTCATCTACAAAAAGTAGCTCATGTCCCATGGCATCTGCTTCTAGTTCCATCACTCTCTGGACAAGACCAAACAAATGCAACACATCAGGCCCATGCACAGCACTACAGTATGCACTTCCAAATTCAGACCCAATGACACTATAGCTTACCTGCACATAGTCATATCGCAGTTGCTTTACACCTTCTTTGTTTCTCTCGAAAAGAACTCTGTAAATTTGCTTCATTCTTATTCTGTGGCGCACAAGTACACGACTTATTGTAGAAATGCTTACTCTGTGTATATTTTGAAAGATGGTGTCATTATCAATTATGCACTGCTGTATTTCGCTGTCTTATTGCATTATTGGCAATCACCATGTTCACTATATGGGTCTCTTGCTCTGGAGTGAACATTCTTCCTCTGCCCCCAACATCTGGACGTCTAGCAATTCTGTAAAGTAACAATTTCAGTATTTTTGCATGTATGATACTGTTGTGTTTCTCATTAGAGTATGGCAGTGCTACAAAGTACTTACCGATTCTCATTTCGAAATGTCCTAATGATGCTTGCCACAGTGTAGCGGCTCAAATTAGGCTGAACCCGTTGGCCAGCTTCCCTCAGGGTCATCACATGGTTGATGACATGGTCCACTCTAATAGCTCTGATGTCATCAGTTATTCTATTTCTTTCTCTTCTTACCCTTTCTATTTCCCCTCTTCGTCCTCTTCTTGCTCCTCCTTTTCCTCTTCCTCTAACCCTCTCACTTCTTCACCTCCATGTCCTCTCCCTCTGCCTCCTCTGATTCTAACTCTTCTCACTCCTACTGCTCCTTCCATTGTACTCCACACATAGTGCTTAGGCTGATTGCAAAGTAAACTAATTATCTAAAACAGTTTTCACATGTGAAAGTGTGCCAGACAGTTGGCAAAATAGTGTTAATGATAGCCATACATGTGTATAATTTTGCTAGGAGTGTGTTGTAAATTCAAGGAGAGGTTCCGGGCTGAAGTCATCAAGGTAGTTAAAAAGCTCCTTGGTGGCAAGGCACCGGGGGTGGATGAGATCCGCCCCGAGTACCTCAAGTCGCTGGATGTTGTGGGGCTGTCTTGGCTGACATGTCTCTGCAACATCGCATGGCGGTTGGGGACAGTACCACCACTGGCAGACCGGGGTGGTGGTCCCTCTTTTCAAGAATGGGGACCGGAGAGTGTGTTCCAACTATAGGGGGATCACACTTCTCAGCCTCCCCGGGAAAGTCTATGCCAGGCTACTGTAGAGGAGAATTCGGCCGATAGTGGAACCTCGGATTCAGGAGGAACAGTGTGGTTTTCGTCCCGGTCGTGGAACACTGGACCAGCTCTATACCCTAGTTTGCCCAACCAGTCCACATGTGTTTTGTGGACTTGGAGAAGGCATTCGATCGTGTTCCTCGCGACATCCTGTGGAGGGTGCTCCGGGAGTATGGGGTCGGCGGCTCCCTACTTAGGGCTGTTCGGTCCCTGTACGACCGGAGCAAGAGCTTGGTTCGCATTGCCGGCAGTAAGTCAGACCTGTTCCCGGTGCATGTTGGACTCCGGCAGGGCTGCCCTTTGTCACCGGTTCTGTTCATAATTTTTATGGACAGAATTTCTAGGCGCAGCCAAGGGCCGGAGAGTGTCCGGTTTGGGGACCATACGATTTCGTCGCTGCTTTTTGCGGATGATGTTGTCGTGTTGGCCTCCTCAGACCAGGACCTTCAGCGTGCACTGGGACGGTTTGCAGCCGAGTGTGAATCGGCTGGGATGATAATCAGCACCTCCAAGTCCGAGGCCATGGTTCTCAGTCGGAAAAGGGTGGATTGCTCACTTCAGGTTGGTGGAGAGTCCCTGCCTCAAGTGGAGGAGTTCAGGTATCTTGGAGTCTTGTTCACGAGTGAGGGAAGGATGGAACGTGAGATTGACAGACGGATCGGTGCAGCTTCTGCAGTAATGCGGTCGCTGTACCGGTCTGTCGTGGTGAAGAAGGAGCTGAGCTGTAAGGCAAAGCTCTCGATTTACCGGTCAATCTACGTTCCTACTCTCACCTATGGTCATGAGCTGTGGGTCATGACCGAAAGGACAAGATCCCGGATACAGGCGGCCGAAATGAGCTTTCTCCGTCGGGTGGCTGGGCGCTCCCTTAGAGATAGGGTGAGAAGCTCGGTCAATCGGGAGGAGCTCAGAGTAGAGCCGTTGCTCCTCCACATCGAGAGGAGCCAGCTGAGGTGGCTCGGGCATCTATTTCGGATGCCTCCTGGTCGCCTTCCCAGGGAGGTGTTCCAGGCACGTCTCACCAGGAGGAGGCCCCGGGGAAGACCTAGGACATGCTGGAGGGACTATGTCTCCCGGCTGGCCAGGGAACGCCTCGGGGTCCTCCTGGAAGAGCTGGAAGAAGTGGCTAGGGAGAGGGAAGTCTGGGTCTCTCTGCTTAGACTGTTGCCCCCGCGACCCGGCCCCGGATAAGCGGAAGATGATGGATGGATGGATGTGTTGTAAATTCGGTAATTGAGTGTAAGCAGTGAATTGTGCCTACAGTTTTGCAAAGTGTTTTACAAAATTGCAAACTGAGTGCAAAGCAGTGTTTGTGCTTTTAGTTTTGCAAACTCAGTGAGTGGTTTTGCTATACGTATTAATAGTTTTAGAAATTGTGCTACAAGAATCACGATTAGCGCTTAAGCATTCAGAAAAAACTGTAATGAACATATATAACATACAAATAAATGTGTGTGTGTGTGTGTGAGAGAGAGAGAGAGAGAGAGAGAGAGAGAGAGGGAAAGAGATTGTGTGTGTGAAAGAGAGAGAGAGACAGAGAGAGCATGTGTGTGTGTATCATGATATACGTATTATATATTACATCATATGACATGTAACCATTTAAACAAGTTGTGGTACACATAGGATTTCATGCTAGATTATTTAAATTCTAATTTGACATGACATGCATGACCATTAACAGCTAAAAGGTCCAGACCTTGGTTAATGTTTCATGTTAAAAAATTGCATTTGTTCTCCGAATAACTAATTTGCCTCCACTGTGTTGCCAGATCCAGTTGTTATACGTGTCCTTGGACATTTCTTTTCCACTTAATTTAACATTTTAATAAGTTAAAGTTAATTTTAGTGTAAGAAATATCTTTATCCTATTTGCAAATAATTTCATATTAATTATTATAGTTTTTATAGCAATATCTGGCAACGCATCACAGGCACTGAATCTGACAGTAATTAAAGGTTATTGGTTATTTGACAGTTTATTGCTGATATGATACAACATTCGTTAAGGCTAACACAAAAATAAAGAAAAAATTATTTTATCTGTCAGTAAGGCTATCAACACTATCAAAAACAGCAGCATTTAAACAAAAATGTCTTTATAAACTGAAATATGATTAAAATTACACATAATTTTAGCAGAAAAATAGAAATAGAATAGTATTTGAATAGAAAAAATAGAAAATTTTAGAGACAAACTTTTTAATATTTAATTTTAATAATGAGTATATATATATATATATATATATATATATATATATATATATATATATATATATATATATATATATATATATATATATATTAGGGGTGTAACGATACGCGTATTCGTATTGAACCGTTCGGTACGACGCTTTCGGTTCGGTACGCGGTACGCATTATGTATACCGAACGGTTCGTTGGAGTAATTAATTATATTTGAAAAAAAAAAAAAGAGAGAGAAAGAAATATAATGATATGCGTTCAACAAGGTAGCCCAATAACCCAAACAACGTAACAGGCAACGCCCCTGACACTCCCGAAGAAGAAAAAAACACCATCTTATATGTTTATGTTAGGCTACTCAGCAGGCGCTCGCTCACTCAGTACACGCTGAAGGCTCGTTGCAAAATAGCCAATGCGTTTAACAGACTAGAAATGAGAAGATCCCCCAATAACCAACAGGTCTGGTGTTTGGGTGCACTTTGGATTCCCTTTAAGCTATAATGGTGATGGCAAGAGAGTGGTGGATAAAAAAACAACGGTATGTCGCATCTGCAACATGACAGGGTACACCAGCGGGATTACAAAAAAAAAAAAAAAAAAAAACAGCGGGAATATCTGGGATATATGCGTCAGTACTATCTGGGAAAAGACGAAAAAAAGGAGAAACATGCACGCAGCAAACTATCCCTGCAGCATTTAGACACTATAGCTTACAGGGAATCCAACCCAAACACCAGACCTGTTGGTTATTTTAGGATCTTATATTTCTGGTCTGTTAAATGCATTAGACATTTTGCAACGAGCCTTCAGCGCGTGCTGAGTGAGCGAGCGCCTTAGGGGCCGTTCACATATCGTGCCTAAAAACGCATGGAAAACGCTAAGCGCGTCTTTCTCCTGAGGCGTCTGTCTTTGCTAAGCAACAATGACGTGCTCTCTCCATGAGACGCGGAAATTTCAGCGAAGGATAAATGGATTTGCAGCTCTAAACATCGCTTGCAGTAGCTCTGCTACTGAATTTATTTCAAAATTGCAATCCATATACAACTATGATCAGCTGTTCCTTCATCTTGGCTGAGCTCTCAACGTTGTTACGGGAAAGGATGAAGCTGATTGGTTGGTTCTTGTCACATGACCCGCGGTGCGCTTGCGGCATTCTGAAAAGTTGAGATGTTTTTACATTTTGCTGTATCTAAAACGTATCGAACCGAACCGAACCGAACCGTGACATCAGTGTATCGTATCGAACCGAACCGTGAATTTTGTGAACCGTTACACCCCTAATATATATATATATATACTAGCTCAGCATATTGCGACATTGACCACACAATACCTACAAACCCAATCATGTTTGAAAGGGTGGACAAAAATATTTCGTTTTTTTCCCCTAGAGTCTAAAATGGTAAAGTATGCTAGTATGATGTCACCTTGGAGGAGGAGCCTAATCCTTAACTTATTATATATACACACAGTTTGACAGTGAGAAGCAAGACATCTCAAGAGGAAACAGCCTGAAGAGCAGAGAGCAGGTATCGCTTGAATTAGATATGATCCATTGTCCATACTTTCCTCCATAGATTCATAATTGTTTTATATTGATCTTTCAATCTTGTTTTCAGCTTGCCCAAGACTCAGAACAAAGAAATCAGCATCTTTCTGACTCAGGAGTGTTTTTTTCTTGGTTGCCCTGCATACACTCAGTGAACTTTAGCAATGAAAAAGAGCCTAATAAACAGAGGCAAATGCCTGAGTTTGCCATCTGGCTGCTTCTTGTGGCTCACCTCCACCCTTATGCACTTAATAGCAGCAGGTACTTCCTGTTTATTTTCTCATGGACCATTGCTTCCAGTCACTACAGAACTCTCTGTTCCTGCATAAACAACCCAGAATAAAATTGCTATGAATAAGTGGGGAGCCAAAACAAGGAGGTTTTCAGAGGTCAAAAAGGGAAATGCCTAAGTCAGACTGAAACTGGGCACAAGTTGTATTTGCCATCTTTCTCTCTGGGTTATAAAAACAGCTTCTCCTTCCCTGTGGAGTTTGCCCAGCTGAGTCCTAGCCCTTGAGAAGCAAAGTAAGCTTTGCACATCTCCAGCAGACAAGCAGAAGTTTCATTGCATTTTCAGAAATGAAGAGAGATGTGGCTGAGATTCAGGACTTGTACGAGCAGCAGGGCTACCTGTCTGCCCTTCCTTTCCTCAGTCCAGAAGAACTGCAGAAGGCCCGAGATGCCTTTGCTGAGCTGGAGAGAAAACATGGTGAGAGCTTTGGTGCTGCTGACTTTACATATAAGCCTCTGAATTGAGTTTGGAGATGAAATAATGCTGTTATTCTTCTACAGGTGAATATTACACTGCTTACAGCCTTCATAATATCCACATGGAGTGTGACTGGGTGATGGCCCTGGCCAAGCACCCTAAGCTTCTGGAGGTGGTCACAGCGGTTCTGGGGCCTGACATCATCCTGCTGGACTCCAGATTCATTTGTAAATATCCAGTGTGTAACAAGCCTGCTAAAACGCAGGAAATCCAACTGAACAATACCTGTTCTAAAGAAAAGGACCGCACTGAGAAGACAGATGGATTGCCATTTGTGGCCTGGCACCAGGATATGAAGTAAGCACAACTGAAGTGTTTCGGCTTTCTATTGGCTCTTGAATCCATTCCAAGTGTTGCATTCATCATGTGTTGAACTTCAGGTACTGGGGCTTTGATGGAGGTCCTGTTCTCTCAGTCTGGCTCGCTCTGGATGACTCACTTGAGGACAATGGAGCACTGCAGGTTATTCCAGGTATGAACACGGTCTCTGTCTGCAGGTTTGACTGTGTCTGGTTTGTAAGGTGTCTAAACTGTCCTTATTTATTTTCCAACAGGAAGTCACCATTCTGGTCTCCTGCCCCATCACCAGTCAAAGCGATCTGGCAATATGCTGAGTGTCAATCAAGAGATCCCAGAGGAGCTGGTGGAGACGGAGAAGGCCATCTTATGCCCTCTTCAAGCTGGTCAGATGTCTGTGAGTATGAATGCTTGCCATGACAATGTCTGAGAAAACAGACTACCAATCAAAACCATGGAACGACTCAAAAAAATCTTGCATTTTCAAAGCATTCTTTGTCTAAATTCTATTCAGATCCACGATGGACTTCTGGTCCATGCCAGCGATCCCAACACATCTAATAGAAGGCGCTGTGGCTATGTCATCCGATATGTCCCTACATGCACTTATCCAATCCAGGTAAATATCTTGCTCAGTTTACAAAAGGATGACATTTAACATATGTGTCTGCAGATGTTTAGCTGGAAAAAGCATATAAATGTGTGTGTGTTTTCCTGACAGGACCCTGAGCGTCCAAGGACTTTTCCTGCCACAGTGCTGGTCAGCGGTTTTGACAAATACAACCATTTCTCCAACAAAACCTCCAAACTGTGACCGGATTATGCTGACCTCTTTATTTAAGACATGGGTCCTTAACACTCTAACAGTGTTTGCGTAAAATGAAACAGTAGTATATAATCAGTTTTTTTTTTTAAATATATATATATATATAATACATAGTGATAAGATGGATAATATGTATCTTTCAGGAAATCATGTGTATAAAGCTGTATGATCTGATGTGTCTTTTGACTGAATATGTAACTAATCTGCAATATTTAATAAATGTATCATTATTCCCCCTGGCTGTTTAAGTCATTTGCAACTGATTCAACAAACAGAGAAAGGACAGAGCCACAACAACACCACATAATGGTCCACAAATGAGCATCACATACAGCCAGCCAGGTATCTCCAAATTTGGTCCTGGAGGGGCGAACTTTCCTCAACTCACCTGCCTGGACATTTCCAGTATACATAGTAATACTTTTATTAGCTGGTTCAGCTCAAATAACCACTAATTACAACCAAGGTATGCAGAACACCATCTCTGAATGCACAACACGTCGAACCCTAAAGTAGAAGAATACACCGGGTGCCGCTCCTGTCAGCTAAGAATAGGAAACGGAGGATATAATTCACACGAGGTCACCAAAATTGGACAATAGAAGATTGGAAAACCTTGCCTGGTCTGATGAGTCTTGATTTCTGCTGCGACATTCAGATGGTGGGGTCAGAATTTGGCATTAAGAACATGAAAGCATGGATCCATCCTGCCTTTTGGTTCAGGCTGATGGTGGTGGTGTAATGCTGTGGGGGATATTTTTTGGCACAATTTGGACTCCTTAGTACCAAGTGAGCATTGTTTAAACACCACAGCCTACCTGAGTATCATTGCTGACCATGTCCATCCCTTTATGACTACAGTGTATCCATCTTCTGATGTCTACTTCCAGCAGGATAATGCACAATGGCACAAAGCTCAAATCATCTCAGACTGGTTTCTTGAACATGACAATGAGTTCACCTTACTCAAATGGCCTCCACAGTCACCAGATCTCAATCCAATAGAGCAGCTTTGGGATGTGGTGGAATGGAAGATTGGCATCATGGATGTGCAACTGACAAATCTGCAGCAACTGTGTGATGCTATCATTTCAATATGGAGCAAAATCTCTGAGGAATTTTTCCAACACCTTGTTGAATCTATGCCACGAAGAATTAAGGCAGTCCTGAAGTCCAACCCGGTACTAGCAAGTGGCTGCTGTGGTGTTCACTACCACAACAACTGTCTATGTGTGTGCAGGAACAGAATCCCGGAATAAAACAAATGTTAAGCAGCACAACCATTTCTAACATTTGCCTAGGGCCTACAAATGTCTAGAACTGGAACTGTCAGCCACATCCAGTGCAATGTGGTTTAAGTAATTTCACAAATACCACTAAAATAATTACTACTGGAAACTTTAGTGAATATTTTTTGCATGATCCGTTAAATACTCTCCTCACATAAAGAAAACGCTGGACTTTTGGTAGTTCCTAGGATAGCAAAGTCCACTAAAGGAGGTAGAGCTTTTTCGCATTTGGCTCCCAAACTCTGGAATAGCCTTCCTGATAATGTTCGGGGTTCAGACACACTCTCCTTTTCATCACTAATTTTTAACTGTATTTCTTTAGTTAATCCTGACAGTATTTTTATTTAATCAATCAATCAATCACCTTTATTTATATAGTGCTTTAAACAAAATACATTGCGTCAAAGCACTGAACAACATTCATTTGGAAAACAGTGTCTCAATAATGCAAAACAATTTAAGTCAAAAGAGGGTTTGCACTAATGCAAGCCGTTAATAAATCTGGCACTTGGCCTTGAAACCTCTATAGACCACATAAAGACATGGTCTTGGTCAGTGTTTAGGTCTCATTACTTTGTGACTTGCTCTGGATCTTTTTTTTTTTTTTTTTTTGCAATGCTGACCTCATACAGTACGTCATCACTCCGGAGCTGCTTTCTCTGTACAGCTGTTGGCACAAGTTATATAAAAGTGATTATTATATTTTGAATATGGACATTTTTCTTACAAAAACCCCAAAATTCGCTACAGGAGGCCTTTCTTCACCCCCAGAGCAGTGTGAGACACTTTGCTTTTTAGGGATGGGTGCTTTTTATTTAACTTGTTTTGGAATAAAGCTTGCAAATGCCCGCTGAGTGCCATAAAACAACATAAAAGATCAAAGACATTTTTTATTAATAACTCTGACTGGAAACATCTGAGAAACGAGAGTCATAAACACCTGTAAGAACTAGTTAATTACAGACCAATCTCGAATCTTCCTTTTCTGTCCAAGATACTAGAAAAGGTAGTATCCTCACAATTATATTCCTTCTTAGAGAAAAATGGTATATGTGAGGATTTCCAGTCAGGATTTAGACCGTATCATAGTACTGAGACTACTCTCCTTAGAGTTACAAATGGTCTGCTCTTATCATCTGATCGTGGGTGTATCTCTCTATTAGTTTTATTGGATCTTAGTGCTGCGTTTGACACAATTGACCACAGCATTCTTTTGCATAGACTTGAACACTTTGTTGGCATCAGTGGAAGTGCATTAGCATGGTTTAAATCATACTTATATGACCGCCATCAATTCGTAGCAGTGAATGAAGATGTATCATATCGATCACAAGTGCAGTATGGAGTACCTCAAGGCTCAGTACTAGGGCCGCTACTCTTCTACTTCTCCTCAAGGTTAGATTATTGTAATGCTTTATTGGGTGGTTGTTCTGCACGCTTAATAAACAAACTCCTGCTAGTCCAAAATGCAGCAGCTAGAGTTCTTACTAGAACCAGGAAGTATGACCATATTAGCCTGGTCCTGCGAACACTGCACTGGCTCCTTATCTAACATTGTATAGATTTAAAAATCTTGCTTATTACTTATAAAGTGGTGAATGGTTTAGCACTGTTACATTATAGTCCTTCACGTTCGCTGTGTTCTCAAAACCCATTGCAACTAGATAATACTTAGAATATCAACTGCCTTTTCCTACTTAGCTTCCAAACTCTGGAATAACCTATCTAACATTCTTCGGGAGGCAGACACACTCTTGCAGTTTAAATCTAGATTAACAACCCACCTCTTTAAACTGGTTTACACATAACACACTAATACACTTCTAATATCCAAATCGGTTAAAAGATTTATAGGTTGCATTAATTAGGAAAACTGAAACCGGGAACACTTCCCATAACACGTCATCATTAGAAGAATGGCATCTATGCTAGTATTAGTTTGTTTCTTTCTTATTCCGAGGTATATATATATATTATATACTTTTTTTTTTCAATTTAGTAATGCTAGTGTTTTGGAGAGTATGCCAATCTTAATGAAAGAAAGAACAAGTGTAATTTAAACCTTAAAATAATTAATGAGCTTGTCTATCATGACATAAAAAAACTGCACATTAACAAACCAATGAGCAAGCAAATCTTTGAAATCAGTTCAATTTTATTGATAATAGGTTACAACAAAAAAGTGTGTCCAGTTTTACTGAAAATTAACTGGTCTCACCAGGTTTCTGATATATACGTAAACTCGTGACCGTTATTCAACTTTTTCTGGGGTTAGTCGATAACATCTTTATTCTTTTATAAATAAATATACATATTTATTGATGTAATAACTTTGAGAAAGTGAAATGGCAAAGTTAGGCTAGTTTGAGAACTTCTTTGACCATGACACCCAGACCATCAAAGACCTCATGGATAGGAGCGTTGCACATGAACGCACTCGTAGTCACCAGTTTGTTCTTGGAATCGATATGCACCTCGCCGACATTCTTATTCAAGTGTTTGCAGCCCAGTTCGGCCATGGCTTTAGCCACCTGAGCGTACGGCCACCTGCGGTCACAAGAAAGACAACACTCAGTTCAGAACCAAAACACCTCTAACTCAGTGATCTCATCAGGGTCAGGTTTTAATAACTCTAGGGCTTAAATCTGCCCAAACTCACTTCTCACACTCTGAGTCGTGGCCGACGGTCAGCTCACATCCTGGAATAGCTTTGGCTGCCAGCACAGGAGAGATGCAACACATGCCCATGGGTTTCTTCGCTTTATGGAAAGCTTTAATGATCTTATCAACCTCAGGTTTGATTGAGTAATCCTTGCCTTTGGTGGCCCAGTCACTCAGGTTTTTAGCCACTCCAAAACCACCTGTATGGCACATTAAGAGTCAATTCACTATTGAAGGGGTCATGAAATGAGTAATCAAATTTTTTAACACCTAAAATGTCACTATACCATTAATAAAAACATGCTTTCATGGGTTCAGGATCAAAACTTGCAAAAAAAAAAAAAAAAAGATATCTGCTAAACGTTTGTTTCAGAGTGCTTGCTCATCTGCAATACGACTGTAGGATGTTTCCTATCAAATGTCAAATAAACGTGTAGAAAATGTCTTTAAGATGTTTAAGATTTAAAATGCATGTAAAATTGATATCTTAAAGACATCCATCAGATGTTTGTACACAGAAGATGCTTTCCAGCTGAATTGATCTTTAATAGACCGCTTGTACATGGCGTTAAATATCGAGAGGTCATTATTGTAGCGTGAAAGCACATTGATACAATGCGCTAGCGCGAATCTCTCCGCTCAGATACACTGCTCTAGCCCGGAAAGAGTGCGCTTACTTAAAACGTGTCCCTCCTCCTGCACGCTCAAATATCTGTGGGCTCATGCGCTAAAGATATAAATTATTTTCACACCTTTTGTCACCATTGTCAAAGGTTATCATTATGCACTTTTAAAAAGTAGTCTCAAAACAGATTTGTGCAGGGCCTTTCCTTTATTTATTTATTTATTTATTTTTAATTTATTGTTGTATTTTGTTTTAACATAAAATGGTTATTGTGGCTACTTTGTTTTATATCTCTGGTATTTTGATCTTTTCTTTGCACATAAGCATCTCTCTGTGATATAGGCTACTTTTTTAACACGGTTTTAAAAGTTATACTACAAATAAAGATTTAACCAATCAGACCTCAAAAAACTGACTGATGAAAATACTGTTGGTCTCTGAGCAATTTATCTAAAAACAACATATTATAGCCTATGGCCCTAAATACTTTATATAAAACATCAATGTTATGTCATAATGTGTCAGATAGATACCTCAACTGAATTTAAAAGCATAGCAATAAATTCTCAGTTGGTATGATGGCGATAATAAATAACAACACAAATCAACAACAAATGTCAAAAAGCATAACTGTTTAATTATTATAATTATTATTATTATTATTATTATTATTTATTATTATTATTATAATTACTATTTTAATCCAGTGTTTGGTTTCAGGTTGGATTTTTTTTTTTTTTTCATGAAAATCCACTTAATCTTAGCTATACATTCAATGGCACTTAAATGGCTACAGTGATATAATAGCCTATATATATATATGTAATTCCGTTGTCTGCGATAAGATTTGCGCATATTTGTGTATTAACCATAATGTGCTCTTGACATTTGTGAGTAAAATAACGCCATACCTGCAGACGTACAAGTGTTGTGTGGGTACTGTAATTGCTCTGTGCTACAGTGTGATGATGCAGCTGCTTGAATCACCTGGAATAATGAGAGCATCAAAGGCGCCGACATCCAGCTTGACCAGGTCAGTGACGTCACCCCGGGCGATGCGCGCGCTCTCCTGCAGCACGTTCCTCTTGTCCGTCCCGGGCTTTCCTTCACAGTGGTTAACTACATGCATCATCTCAACATCAGGCGCAAACATCTGGACCTACAAAGCAAAGCGAGCTGGTTTTCATTTTCACTTGACTTTCTTACTTTTCTGTTTATCTCCAGGAAAACCCAGCTTTTCAGTGTGTTCTTTTTTCAAAGCCCTGTTTAGGTTTTGGCTCGTGTTGCTTTATTTGTGTGCATGTACGTGCATTACCTTGGCACCTGCTCGACTGAGGTGCACCAGCACAGCGGACGCCTCGTGAACCTCTGTGCCGTCATACACTCCACAGCCGGACAGAATCACCGCCACGCGCTTGGCCATCTTGCCTGCTGCACTTAATAAACACGGAAATGAACTATTAATGCTGGCTGTTACTGCAAGTATTCAAGTATTCACTGTTGGCACTGAGAAAAGATATCGCAGGTAAGCAACAGGTGCCAATTCCACTGGCAGAATTAACTATTTATAGCACTGGCACCCATAGAGAGTCCTGCCCAGGTAACGCAAGATCCGTTTCCAGGGAGTCAGTGTAAACACACACTGAACAGTGACTGTTTTCAGGAAATATTCCTTTATTACAAAACGTTGGTTACATAAGTGCTATTGGTGCAATAGTGCTTGCAGCATTAAACAGCAACCTTAAGAAATCTCTGAACGTTAATACAGAGAAGACTGTTTAAACACCATGACATGTTTCAGATGTTTCAAAGTTCAACTGTCTTACAGTTTTCACTAAATCTACACTTGCAGTTGTTTAAAAGCATCCGGCAGCCTACCTTGCTAGAGGAGTTGAGTTGACAGTGAAGTGAAGTGAAGTGAAGTGAAGTGAGTTCCTGCTGAGTGTTTCGCTTGAGCATGGAAAGACATGCGGACAGCTGCAGCTTATATTCACAGTCCCAGTCCCTCCCATGAAGGCGGGTAACACACTGACCATTGCTTCCTGGAAGGAAAATAAAACTCTTATCTCGGTTTTCCCGCATAGGCTGTGCTGAGTCATGCCTACCTTTCTTTCTTTCTGAGCTCACCTGTACTGTATTTATGCTGGTGCCATATTAACCTGCACTGATAAGCTTCGATAAAAGAGGGCAGTTTGGAGCACTGTAGAGTATATTAGGTTATAAACTTTAGTAGCCTATATATCTTTATATGATCATTTGAAAAGAAAGTAGTCTATCAAAGATGTTATCTGGGGATAAATGCATCACACGTATTTCCCAGCAGCAAATCAATTTTATTTTTTATTTTTTTTTGTGGATGCATCGAGTCAGTTCTCCTCAGATTCACACAGGTGACTAACCACAGGAGTATATCACATTAATTATGAACACAGGCTATTCCATTAGCTACCATCTGACAACCTAATACCCATCTTCATTTTGAGCTCTTAATCTATTATTTCGTGCATAAATTTGAAATGATCAATGGAGATATTAATCTTTAAATGTAACATTTTGTAAAATGTTTTTGCAATGTGATTAAAATAAAAAGAAAAAAAGAAAGAAACTTCGC
The DNA here is from genome assembly GCF_003368295.1 of Carassius auratus. Taxonomy (NCBI): domain Eukaryota; kingdom Metazoa; phylum Chordata; class Actinopteri; order Cypriniformes; family Cyprinidae; genus Carassius; species Carassius auratus. The sequence goes on along the minus strand of NC_039256.1, from coordinate 2,111,123 downwards.
ATTCATACAAAATCCACATTAACTGTGCATAAAATTTACAGTTCTATTAATTAAACAAAAGGCTGATATTGCAAAATAATTACTTAAGCGAGCAAATAAACGTTATATGACTATATGATTGAATTTTGCTTTGTATTATAATAATTGGAGTAAGTGTAAAAGATGGAAGCAGAGGTATGAAAGATGAGGACACTGACATCAGCGCGCATGTCGTCACGCGCGCGTATAAAGCCGAGCGCGTGCGAGAAGAGCGCGCCTGAATGAGAATGGCGGAGTCCGAGTCACTGCACTTCTCCATCGGAGTCCTGGGCATCTCCGGGGGTAGGCTGCAGAACACCGAAGAAAGACCTTTTACATCTTACAGATTTATTAACGAATATGCTTATTAAAATGATTATCTCTGTTGTTTACCTCGATGTTTAAAATAAATAAAAGTAAACAAAAAAATGTGAAAAAAAAACTTTTAAAATTAAAAATTATTGGCATTATGGATATTTATTGTAAATGTTTATTGACAGGCTAAATATAATACTCTTACGTGTGATTTTAATATTGTGTTTATTATTTAGATATTTTTTTTTATTATTTCCCTAACGCCAGTAGATGGCATAACTAACGTGTAGGGTACTGTGTGATGGAATATAAATCTTGATAGATTATGTACATCGCTGGTAATCTTTCCCCTTCTAAAGGGGGAAAAAAAAACAATATTAATAATAATAATAATAATAAATAGTATTTCTCATAATAATAATAATGTCTTATTAACAGGTTCTTTGTTGCTTCTGGTGAATGACTATGCAAGCTCTCCAGAGGATCCTCTGATCACAGACACTGCTTTAGGAGTTCTGCTCCTCATATTCGCTGCTCTCTTGGCTTATTCGGGTATGTATTGCTCACATAAATGTTTATTTGTTTAATTTTATTTATGTGTTTCCTCTACCTTTAATGAAAAACAAATGTACTGCACATTAACATATGCACAGCGGGATATATATATATATATATATATATATATATATATATATATATATCTCAAAGTTAAGTATTTGTATAGGCTGACCAAGAGAAGCCCAAGACTGACAAAATATTGTTGTTGAGCAGGCTAACATGGCAACATTGGCTCTTTCAATGTTGTGATTTTGGGGCGGAGCTGTCTGTTTGGTCGACCAATTGGAGCATGGAACTTATTTTATCAAGAAACTTATTTGAAATAAGTTATAATATATATATATATATATATATATATATATATATATATATATATATATATATATATATATATATATATATATTATACTATACATTACACATTTCACCTCTAAATGTGGTCTAACTGTGAATATATAAATTAACATTGTTTAAAAAAAAAAAAAAGTTCACATATCTTTTTCATCACCCAATTTCTCTATCTTTCATTCTTCATCTCACTGTCCTTTAATCCAGGTGTTCGACGCAGCCAGTCCCACAATGTCCTCTTTGGTAGTCTGTGTCTGACAGTATCTGCTCTTTGGTGTGGTTCAGGTTTAGTGCACATACTTGCAGGTGAAAACATAAATAGCAGCAGAGGTCTGCGAGATGCCATGGTGCCAGGCCTTGCAGCTTTCACTCTGGCACTGCTTGTTATTTGCATTGTGGCTGTTTTATGTCACGAGGTTGTCCTCTCATTCATCGCCCTAAGCTTATGTCTAGCGTGCGCCCACCGGATTGCAGGTCTGGCAGATTCGGCCTTCGGACACTCATCCACCGCCGTCTGCTACCTCATGGTCTGTTTTGTGGGTGCTTACTTCGGAAGCGGCCGTTTGTTGTCTTACATCACACAGAGAAAGATCGTGCTACCTGGAACATTTAACAAAGATAGCATGGAACCAACACAACATCAAGAGGCTAATGATGTTGTGGCAGTCGGAGTGATCATGAACCTGTTGTCAGCTAGTGTGCTAGCTTGTCCTCTGCTTGGTGTTGTCCCCAAGCTCTTCTCTGGCCATGTGCCCTGGCTGTGGACCGCTGGTGTCTTCCAGCTGGGTGTGTGTGTTAAGAGCTACAGATCTATGGACACTCTGGCAGCCACTTTCTATGGTTTCACATCTATCCTGAGGTTCACTGAAGGCTACACCACGCTAGTGGTTCACTTCACAAACCAGGTGCCCTATTCCCCAGTGCCCTTCCCAGTTGTATTCTCAGTGTTGTTTTTCATCCTGGCCTTGTTTAACTTGCAGGGAGGGTTTGTGAATAGCATCTACCAGCTGTTTTTTGTGGCATACTGTATCGCAATCGCATCTGAACCCCAAAGCTTCTTTCAGAGGGGAACACAAGGCGTACAGGCCGCCATATTTGTTGCCTCCGCTTTTGTGCTCTTTATAACCCTTTATAACATGGCTTCCTCAAACAAGATCCCTACAGGTGCAGGCTTCCTCAAGAACCTGTTGGCCCGCAGTAATAGATTTGTCTTACAAACCAATGGTAAAGAGCTACACGCTCCCTATCTGGGCTACTCTAAATATGCAGATGCTGAGGTGTTGGGCCACGGCTGCAGTGTCCTGGCCGCATTTTCGATCACAACCTCGATTTCTAGTGGAAACCCCTTGGCTATTCTGATCCTGCCTTGGGCAGTGGTTTCTGGTGGTGTGCTGCACCTGATATCTGGCTCTGTTGCCTTCGCTCGAGGAAAGACCCTAGAGAGTACGACTTTCGTTCTTTATGGTATCATGTGGACAGTGTGGGGACTGACGCGCTTCGGAGGCCTCTATGGAGATGTGCGTGGCCTACACCTAGCTGTGGGGATCATCAGTTTCATGCTCTTCAATGTGTTAGTTACAGCTGGAGCCCTGTTTCTCAACAAGGCTTGGTTCATCTACACCTTTACCTTCCAACTCATCCTCATTAGCTTCTTATTGGATGCATTAGACGTGCTGCCCTACGGCTACGACATCGGCGTGACCATTATCCTCGGGCTGGTCAGCTTCTACATGTTCCTGGCCAGCATTTTCAACTTGACCTTTAAAAGTCCACAAATGCCATTTGGTGATCCTTTCATCAAGTTGAGCGGCTTTGGAGGAGGCAAAGACAGCTGTCCTCACCTTCCAGCCAGGAAGTCCTCATCCGTTCAACAAATTGCAGGTGAGTCAGCCTTGTTTGCTATAATATTTACTGGCATTACACAAATGCATACCATACCAATTATATTTTCCTTTCTTTTATGACAGAGATCATGAAGAACGGGGGCATATGTGGAATGCCCACAGACACCGTCTATGTGCTTGTGGCAGCGTGCAATCGCCCACAAGCTGTTGAAAAGGCATATAGGTCTGTTACATTCCTCACTGATAGACTTTAGTTCGAGGATTGATTCTCACTTTTAACTAGCATGCATATTACTAGCTTTGGCTGTTTATTAGTGCATATAAAGCACAATTTATGCATGAGAATATTCTACATCCCTTAGTCTTACACCATACCTTAACAACTACCTACTAACTATTAATAAGCAGTGATTAGTAATAACTGAGGAAAATGTTGTAGTTAATAGTTTGGTTTCTGCTCCACCAGTGTATCCTAACCAGTGTATCCTTTACACCTCTATAGGGTAAAGAAACAGGCTAAAGAACGACCCATGTCCTTATGGATTTCGTCTATAAAGCAGTTGGAGCCAGTCAGGGAACAGATCAGCCCTCTTCTCTGGGACTTTATGGAAGCTGCTTGGCCATCATCCATTAGCTTAGTTATAGCTAGAGGTGGGGTTTTCTGATATCTGCAGTGTACCTGGATTGTGTAGCAAATTTTGTTACATTTAATCCAAACCTCTCCAATACATTTAGCACCATGGATGGAATTCTTTGGATTGGGCGACTCGTCTAAATATATCGGCACACCGCAAAGCATAGCCATAAGAAATCCAGATTGCACTGTGGCTACACACCTCATAAATGCAGTATGTGTTGTCATCTTCTTCTGATGGGAATGTTGGACTTTATAATAGACCTCTACTGTACAAACCATGCTTTCCTGTTTGACTAGGTTGGTCCCATTGCAGTCACTTCTGCTAATCCCACTGGTGAGGCAGATACTACCCATCATAACCAAGTTTATGCAAAACTTGGTGACAAGGTACAGAGAAGGTTTTTTTTTCTTTCTTGACGATTCATATGTATTACCCATTCAAGACTTAAATGTGACTGGCGTATATCCTGCAGGTAGATGGTGTGCTGTGTGATGGACCATCGCCAGAGAATATCGCCTCCACAGTGGTAGACTGCACCAAAATCGAGAGTGGCCAGATTGGATTTTTCCGTGTCGGTCTTATTCCTAAATCTAAGGTAACAAGTGGTCATTCCAGCAGGGATGGCTCTCTATTCCAAAAATTATTCAGCTGTCTGGAGTTAACGGTATATCTGTTTTATTGTGATTTTCCAAAGGTTCTTCAGATCTTCGAGGAGATTCAGAAGAAGCACATGCACGGTCAGATGAATGGAGCTTTTGAGAAGGACATCTCACAGTCTCTCAGACAAACTTGACTCTGAGCTAGACTCTGAGATTGGTCGTGTGACCCCTGCCAACTCATAGAGCTCTCTGAACCTCACCGGCATGAGCATCATGAAAAAGAAGACCAGACTTTATAGAACACTGAATGTATTAGCCACTTTAATTATTGAACGTGTACAGTACAGACTTTTAGTGAGTTACCATAAGGTATTTTGGACAGATGGGGTAGGAATCAATAAAATGAAAATTATAGGAATGAACAAAGATGGTAAAGGCCTAAATATTGCAAATAGACACTTTTTATGTTTTTGGTGTACTTTACCATATTAGTGTGCTTATCATTGTCTTAAACCATTTTCTACGTATTTATTAATTATATGACATATTAAAATGTAACATTTTGTATATTATTCATTTGTCAATGTGTAGTTTTATATTTGTAAAAGAGTTGTGTAAAATATTAAAAATTAAATAAATATGGGCGGTCTACTGAAAACCCGGGTCATTATGCTGTTCAGAGGGCCCAGAACCTATAGCGGCACCACTGCATATTTATACATATTTGTCATTATTGGGAAATGTAAAAATATTACAACGTCTTAAGTCTATAATTTTGAAAATCATTGTCTTAATATTGACTCATCTCTTTGGGATATACAGAGTGCAAAACACTTGTCTTTCTAATACTGCATTAATTTCAAGCTGAAAGTGTGTCATGAAGCTTGAAAACACATTGCTATAAAACCGCTTTGCATGTTGTTTCAAGCATGCGCAGAGGACTTGCTTTATTTAGGCTATATTTCTGGAAGGAAATATTTTCTTTTTCATTTACGATCTTATAAGCACACTCATCCACCAGCAAACATTCAGATCATGTTGAGATAAAAAAAAAGATTGCTTAAAAGATTGTTAATATTGCAAACTGTTTTCCTGTAACATACCAATTGTTTTAATGCCAAAAACCTCAGAGAGAAAGTTAGGTTATGGCTTGATAACATTTTGGCATTAAAAAATAAATTGAGACCATGGCAAAATGCCATAAGAGAACCATATACGTTTACAGGAGCCACCTACTGGTCAAATAAGTATTGCTTTAATCAGATGAAATACAAGTAAAAAAAAAAAATCAAATGTGATGGTATTCTGATAGTATATGATTTTGTATTTTATAAATCGCTTAATCAGAGGTATACTAATTTGACCAAAACGTGTCTTTTTCACTCTGTTTCTCCTTTTAAAATTTGATAATAATGTTTGCCTGACAGTAAAATTTGTTTACTGCCAGTTGTTTCTCTTTTTTAACTCTTTTTTTATTCTGTTAAGGGTGAGAGAGAGAGGGAGGTTGACAGATAAACAATATAATAAACAATTAATTATCATCTGTTTATCATCAGTTTGTCAGTTATTATTATTTTTTTTTTTTTAGTATATTGTTATTGAGCATTATGAGAGTCTGTCTCTGCTTTGCGTCAAATTAATTATTCAGCAGTGAAGAAGGAGGCAAATGCAGTCAAGGTTCGATCATTATGCTTGCTCTGTTAAACCAGACACATCATGCTTTCACATAAAACACATGAAGCAGGACATGTTTTCATTTTGGGACTTAAAAAAAAAGATTTATATTAGGTGGCCTTAACTACTATGTACTTGCATAAAAAAATAAGTACAATGTACTTATTGTGTTCATATTGTATTGTAAAACACTTGTGCTGCTATTGAGGTGGGATGGGGTAAGGTTAGGGAGAGGGTTGGAGGTATGGGTTTAAGGGTGGGTTAAGGTGTAAAGTATGGGTCAACAGTGTAATTATAAATGTAATTACAGAAATTAAATACAGATGTAATTACATGTGTTTTTTTTTTAAATATAAGTACAGTGTAAAAACATGTATGTACACAATAAGTACATTGTACTAAATTATTAATTAAAATGTAAGTACATAGTAATTAGATCGCGGGAGAGGCATTTGGAACTTCGCCCCCTTTGAGGAAACAAATCCTGGCCTGCAGCTCCGAGATGGTCCACTTACCGCAATAGGAACATGACTCATCCACGAACGCCACTTCAGCGTGTTTAACGCCTAGATACATGAGGCAGTGATCGTTTCCATCACTTGGCACAAGGTAACGACTGCATCCAGAAATGCATGGGTGAAACGGCATCTTTAAAAAAAACGATTGGTCGTCTTTACAAAGACACAGTTTTGTAAACTCTTTTAGAGACATAGGCTCTTTAAGGGAAATGCTCTTTTAGGTGCGGTAAATGCACCTGCTGCCTTTTTATGCTCACACTGTAATCAGCGGCACCTGGATGCAATAATCACATGCCAATTTGCATTAGACTTGTTTAGTTTACACTCAAAGTAGATGGGTCTCTCTAAGCGAGATCCAATGTAACCCAGTAATTTTTAATCACATGTGATTTTATTCTGATAGTATCTGAAATGATTTTGTAATTTATAAATGACTTAAACAGAGGTACAATATCTTGACCATGTGTGTTTTCCACTCTGTTTTTCTTAAAAAAAAATGACAAAAGGGATGTGTTTGAGTAAATTGTATTTTTTATATATATATTATATATATTATATATTTATATATATAAATTATTCAGCAATGAAGAAGGAAGCAAATGCAGTCAAGGTTCGATCATTATGCTTGCTCTGTTAAACCAGACACTTCATGCTTTCACATAAAACACATGAAGCAGGACATTAGGATTTCTTTCTTCCTTTTCATTTACTTCCTAAATGATTTGATTTCTCATCACTGAACATGAATATATGTCCATTCATACAGTATTTGAAATAGTTTTATTCAACAGACAGATTCTCTGAAATAAATAAATAAGTGAATATATAAATAAAGTAAAAAAAGAAGTAAAAAAAAAAAAATATATATATATATATATATATATATATATATATATATATATATATATATATATATATATATATATATATAAAACTACAATGCCACTTTACAAACTGGCACCTTAATTTAAAGCTAAAACTGTGAGTTTCTTGAAGCTACAATTCCTTGAAAACACATTGTTATAAAACCGTTTTGCATGTAGTTTTAACCATGGAAGGAGAATTGGACACACTTTAGTTTGGGGACCAGTTGTCACTATTAACTATTGTCTCAATATACTCCTAATTTGCTGCTTATAAATAGTTATTAAGGTAGCTGTTAAGTTTAGGTATGGAGTCAGATCAAGGGATCTAAAATACGGTCGTGCAGAATAAGGCATTAATATCTGCTTCATAAGTAATAATAAACAGCCAGTATTCATGTTAATAGTGAGAATTGGCTCTTAAAAAAAGTGTTACAGAAGAATTTCATCTGGATTTATTTAGGCTATATTTCTGGAAGAATATATTTTTCTTTTTAATTTACTATCATGGCTTTCTGAGTCTTATAATCAGATTTCTCAGACAGCTTAGAGAAAACGAGGAAGTAGTGAAGGTAATTATAGACGAATGGTAGCAACGTCTTGTCGGCCTATAGATTTGTTTCAATTTGCTTTGTACTCATTTACAGGTTTACTGATAGGAACTGCAAATAAATCTCAGCCTGATTTAAACTGAAGAAAGAACATAAGAGGGACTTTTTCAAGTTAAACATTAAATGGACACTCAAAGGCCTATTGTTTTCTATGGGAAAATACGTGAAGAAGCTGAATGACAGCGGTAATAGGAGTGGCTTCCAACAGTTTCTATTGCAAGATGTGTTTCTTTCCAGGAAATCTGAACGATAGTAAGACTCTGGTGTGTCAGGCTATATGAATGTGTTTTTGTGTGCTTATTTGGGCAAGTGAACCAATGACCCAGCCCTGTCAGTTTACTTTATTTGCCTGCCCGTCTACGATGGGCACAACCTGCTCTTTGAATTCTCAGACTGTTTCATGATGTGTCACGCAGCTGGCAGGACATCCCAGGGCATCCTGTTTACAGCCACATGAAACCTAAAACTTGCCAAAGGTGAAGTTTGGGTGGTACAATGCCTTCATTCTTATTTTCAACCCTTTCATGGACTCAGCTCATATCGTGAGCAATTTTTATATATGAGCAATTTTTCAATTACCAAATTTCCTTCTAGAATCAAACCTGTATCTATTGAGCATACATACCTTTTATTTAGCCTTAAAGGACTGAGAACGATTAACAAAAGTACATTTGGCTGGAGATCCCATGAATGGGACGTTCTGACAATGGCAGAAGTTGTAGTTCTAAATACTGAAAAAGCTCTAATAGCAATCAATTATGAAGTTATGAGGTAGAATCTATCAATGAGTAAAGTCTTTATTCAAATAGAATAAAGCATGCATGATTTGTACAGTAAGAGGTAAATGATAGAAAAGGGCCATATATATTATAGCAATATGATGCTTTTGGACATTGTGCCATTGTGTCATGGTAATATCGTGAATCACACTTCACTCTGGAATAACAGCTGACTAAAAAAAAAACATGACTCATACTTTCAGATTGTAGTAGATATTTAGATATTTTAGTAGATTAATAATGGTGAATGTGAACTTACTGTAGTCAGGTATGTGTGTGTGAAGGATCATTTAAGAGCATGTATTTTGGGTGGATACACTGTGAAAAATAAATTATAATGAAAATAATAATAATAATTGTTGAAAAAAGTTCAAGTCAACTGGATGTGTTCAACTAGTGTAAAAAATCCAAATCCTAAATCCAAAAGACAACAATAGATTGCTCAGAAATGTTTCATTTAGTAACTCAACTCTTTCATTTATTGTTTTGACAGCTGAAAATATAGTTTTATTGGACATTTCATACATGCAGTGAACTTCTATCTTTGTTTGAGAATAAACAATCATCCTACAAAGCAAAGATATCCAGGATATATTGTTCATGTTTGAACATAGGCTTTACAACTCGCCACACAAACCTGTGACAAGCAGCAAGTGTAAAAAGATGATCTTCTTACATCACCACTAATAATTAACAAAAATGACAAAGAAACAAGTCAAAAACAGCAACATTAAATTCTTTGTTTTAGACTGGTTTTGATCTGTTGGGGCAATAATTGATTGAATTGATTAAAAAAATAATAAATAAACAAATAATTGCACTTCATAGTACTTGAGACTCCAAATATTTCATAGACCAGAAAATGATTGCTGTTTTAAACGTATAACATCAATGCCTTTAACATAATACATCTGCAATCAGCACCACAATGACAAAAGGTAAAGTAAAAAGCTCAGAAGCCATTACTGATATTTGATTATGATGCACAACAATACAGTTCAGTCTGGTAAATCAGTGTATTACATACAGTATAATGACATTATAAGAGCTCAAATCTGACTCGGGTTCAAGAGAGACCAATAAATCAATGATTTACGTAGAAAAACTTTACAGTTAACAAAAAAGAAAAACAAAACAAAACCTGTGGACATTTACCATGCTAATATAATCGGTTTCTTTAAAGAAGAAAAAAAAATATATTAATCTCACACTTTATTACGGAAAACACCTGAAACCTCACAAAACTGATGCATCAGACTTTCAGATCACAGCAGGTTTTGTCTTGTTTGATTACCCAAAACTTTGAAATCTCTCTATTATTAGTGAGGAAGAAGGAAATAGACAGTCAAATGGAACATTTCAGCATGATCTTTAACGTGACACGTAATCGTAGCGAACACATTTCTGGACAGAAACCGAATGATATCAGTGTATTTGAGTATTATTGTGTTCTAGTATTACATTACCTAAATTAACAAGCAGGATTGTCAAAAAAACTTCAGGTATTACATGTAGTTAATTAATATTACTCAGTACTTATTTGTGTAATTAGTCACACTTCAACCTTAAAATAAAGTATAAACCAATATTTTCCTTTCACTACACCTGCATGAGAAAATAACACTCATTACTAACAGGATGAAGATGTAGCATGCTATTTTCCCCTGTTTATAATTTGTTTATAACTCTGACTCAACTTTAAATAACTAATTCTCTTTCAAACCACTTTCATGCCCCTGACAAAATACTGTAGAAGACCATTATGTATGAGTATGATAGATATCCAATCCTTAATTTTCTAAATAGCCCATCATTTACCTCTCAGCGTGTTCAATTCCAATCATCTTCATTCTTTAACTAGTGATGTACTACTCACTGATGAAAGTCAATCTAAAAATGAAGACCAATTAATCAAACACACATTTAGGTTTATGCACAAAAGAAGTATTATTAATATACTTCTTGTAAACTAACAATAAGAAGAATACTTTCAGTTTAGTCCCCTGTAGCATTGAAATAGTACACTTACAAGTATACATCTACACTGTAAAAAATTTCTTGTTGTTTTTACAAAAACTTTTTGGCAGCTGTGGTTGCCAGAATAATTTTGTACAAATACAGAAAACTGTAAACACATTTACGTCAAAAACTGTTAATTTTACAATATAAAGGTGTAATTTACAAGCAAGAAAATGTGAATATAAACCAGTAAATTCAACAACACACAAAATTAAATCTGTTTTGTACCTTGAAAATACTGACAACCACCATAATAATAAAGATGGTACTGTATAAGAGAAAGCCACATGAAGTATCAAAGCTCATCACAAGTAGCTTCACCACAAGCAGAAGTATATATTAACATATAGAAGGTGCACATTTATGGAAACACAAAACACCATCATGGTAACACACGTGATACTTAAATAATGCAAAAAACTTTCATTAAGCAACAGAAGATGTAACATAAAGCTCAAATGTACATAACTGATAACAAGAACTATTTAAAAACTTGATTATTTAAACAAAATACTTTCAAACGTGGAGTGTCACGCAGGGAATTCTGGGAATATCAGTTTACAGTTTTAGACTGTAAATTATACATTGATTTGTTCTTTTTTTACTTCTAAAAGCTGTATAATTCTGTATAATTAACAGAATTTTACTGTAAATTTACATTAAATGCTTTGTTAGATCTTTTACAGTTTTTCCCTGTATATAGTACAGGAACTTACTGTTAACCTATTATCAGTTTTTTTCCGTAGCGTTTTTACAAAATTTTACAGTTAAAATTACACTTATTTTTTACAGTGTATAGTACATTGATATTAGTATGCTTACTACAGATATGCTTAAAATGTATTTAAACTTTGCTTAAGCTTATTACTCGAGGTTTACTTATATTTTGTAAGGGTAATTGTTTTCCTATTAGTTGCATTGTCTGTATCTTTATTTTTTTTATTATTGCAAAGAAAGTCTTCGAAATGCTTTTAAAATTATTTTAAAACAGAGAGGATAGTGATGGTTATGAAAACATGTTAAATATGTCAACACTTCACGTTCAGGTGCTACACATTAGCAGGTATCGTTTTGTGTAATGACTAAAAGCTTTATTTAGTAAAGAAAAAGGAAATAAAACAGAGTCATATAAAGTTTTGATACAATCTAATCAGCAAACATCAGCAACGCTCTATGAATGCTGTTTTACATTTTATACATGAAAATGATATTTAAATGTGTAAAAGCATAAACAAGGTACTTTCAACAGACCACGAAAAAACCCGTTCTTTCCACACGTTGCTTTAATCAAAAGTGTTCATTACTTTATTTTTATATATTACTTTGCATTGTGTGAGGAGAAAAAATGGAGATTCTTTGTGCATTCCAGTGAATTATTGATGGAATATATTGTAAATTAAATTAGGAGAACAGACCAAAGATGTGCAGTATATGTTGTCTTCTTTCATACTATTAAAGCGGAATGCAAAGGTAAAAAAGAAAACACTCATGAGGAGAAGAATGGAGTTACTGAAAAGAGCTTTTGCCATAGACATTCTTAATTAATTTAAAACGCAGTGGGCACATCAGGAATAAGGTGGATAGTGGCAAATAATCATATCTTAGAGTGTTAAATCTTAAATCTTGTCTGTTTGAAGGGCAAAAAAGTGGACTCTCTTGCAGGACAATCATCCCAAAGTACACATCCAAATCTACAGATGCTTGGTTCAGGGGTCAGTCGTAGATTAGTCTTGAGTGGACTGTTCAGCCTCCAGAATACATCTTTAGAAAGATCTTCAGTGAGATTTGAAGAAGCCATTGGAAACATGTAAACCAAAGGTTTATTGGAGGTTAGAAAGAATAAAAGATTCTGCACAACAATGCAACTCTTGAATACTTTGAACTGGAATTTTTAGAGACAATATTATTTTTTGTCACTTTTCATAAACACTCAAATGTGTATTAATAAACTTTCTTTAATAGTTTACTGATTCTTTGGTTGAACTGTTTTTATGATATACAGGTCAAAGGGGTTGAATAATTTTGATTGCAACCGTATTTATACAACCATCATCTGCAAACTTGTATATATTGTTTCCTTTTTTCTTTTCTTTTTTTGTACATGGTCTGCACATATTGCTGGATATTTACTGCATGTAGTGCATTGCATATTTTCAGCAAATTCTTAAATATCTTTCTTTGTGTTTATTTTGTATATTGTTCCTTGTGTGTTGTGTGTTCTGTATTTGTTGTCTTAAATGGTTTTATAGAATTGAAGCTTGATAGCTTGCTGGGAAAAGCATTTTAATATAAGCTCAATAAGCTTTGAGTTTCATGACATAATTATTCATGTCAATATTTTATTAGTCAGATAATAAAGCACATTTGAAAAATAAATCTCATGCATACAGTTTCTCAGTTCAAAATACAAATTCAAGCGTGAAGATAATTTTGAAATACATTTTGACATTCTCTGGTGGAATTGCTCATAGATTTCTAAGTGCTTCTGTTTAGTTTAATCATGATCAACAAAGGTATGATCCACTGAAAGAATACATAAATTGCAATAAATTAATAAAAAATTACAATGAACACTTTTCAACCTTCAAAAGCATTGGCAAAAATATAATACATTAACACAACAGTAACAGGTTTATGCAGCAAATTCCCACTTAATATAAGCTTCAACAATGCTCACTCCACAATGCTAACATGTTTTCCGTTGATATTCACAATAACTGATAATACAGTGAAGTGATATCCAAATTGCTTTATATACGTCAAGTTAGTTACGGTTTCTCTTCAAAAGCAAAGTGAAACATCCTTCAAATTAAACAAGGTAAGTAAAAGTGCCGTTAATGCTGATGTTGGTAGTTATCCTACACCATGTTACTTTTTACTCTTTCAAAAATCTGCCTCACTTTCAGTGCAGGCACACAACCTTCACGAACAATGCTGATAGTTCCTGAAAATTAACAAAACATTATTTATTATTATTAATAATGGAATAAATATGTAATGATAACAGGATATCAGATGTTCGGGATATCAGCTCACCTTCATCAATTTTGAGGCAGTTCACTACAGTTGATGCCACCAACTCATTAGATTCACCATCACACAGGACTCCGGCAATCTTACAACCAAGACGGCTGTTTCAGGACAAAAGAAAACTTTGATTATGCTTACTGCCAAAGCGAAGACCTTTAGTGTAGCAAATTAGTTATTGCTTTAATATAAAATGACAAGACAAGCTGAGAACTCTTCCTAATAATAAAGTTGGCTTCAGAAGAGGTATACTTTAATATAAGAGGAAAACCTTTAATTAGAGAGCACTCTGCTTTAATTAAGTGAATGAATCAGTGCACCTTACAATAGAGTGTTGTGGTTTGTTCCTGGTCAGGTATTTTTGAAGGTAACAGAACAACTTGGATTATGTAAAATCTGAACCTTTAAACCCCTCAATAAATAATTTCATATACAGTGCACTTGTTTGGCGGAGTTCATATTCACTTGCAGAACTTAGCCTCTAGCACTTGTTAGGGCCTTTGTAAACTTACTTGATGACCATATCATGGTGGGTACTGTCAGCTTCTCCACTGGGATTTGCTGATGTAATGGCCAATGGGCCAGTGAATTCACACAGGTGAACAGTGATGGTGTGGTCAGGTACTCTAATCATAATGCTATCTTTGGTACCCACACGGTCATATGCAGGACCCACACCTGCAAACAATATAAGCAGTGAAAATTACTGGAGATGATATAGAATCACAGATTTTGCTGTGTAAAATTTTCTTTTGGTTTGTTCATGTCCCATTTTTGATAATAGAGTTATGTGAAAATACAGAATAGTGTATCTGATAAAACCTTACCTAGTTTGAGTAGCCATTCACCCTTTGGGACAATGCAACTAATGCCTCCGGGGTAGACATTTCTCATGAACTCCCAGAGCAGAGAGCTGAAAGGAGGTTTGGCGGCCACAAGTTGCTCCACACTTGAGATACAAATGCAAATTGGCTTTTCTGCAGGACGGTCCTACCAGAGAGAAAAGTGTGAGGGTCAGTTGACAAGAGCATAGGCATTTGATGATTTGTAAGAGAATATTGTGTTGCTTTTCTGCAGGCATGTACTTTGATAGAGTAGATCTTCTCAATTGCACTGGGGTTCTTGCATGAAGCAGCCAAGGCATAGACCGTATCTGTAGGAATGCCACACACTCCACTGTTTTCCAACGATTTCGCAATCTTGAGGAGACCACTGGTTTCCCGAGAATTGGCGATGAAGCATGGATTTGTGGTCTCAGATTCCTTCTTTTTCTTGTTCTTGGATAACGAAGATCAATTAGTCAAGGAAGTTTTTTTCTTTCTGACTATGAATGCATTAACTTTATAACGTTAACTTCATAAGCATTTTGTTATAATTTAACTAATACCTTGATAAGGGAAGGTCCAACTGGAATCAGGGTATTGGAGAAGATACTGTTCACAAGGGATGCTAGCATGCCATACAAACATATGATGGCGAAAATTGCTAGCATGGCAACTAAAGAAAGAGTTTCAAAACAGTGCTAGGTAAGTTTTACACATTACTCATGTAGTTTCATCTTCATCTTCACAATATGTTTTCTTACAAATTGTATTTGTGTATAATACCTTCTAGCTGATAGGGCAGTTGTCCAAGAGTGGAGAGGAGAAAACAAACTATGATGACCTCCATGACAGTGGTCAATGCCAAAAGAACAAGATTTCTGTACGCCGCTGAAAAGAAAAGAGTCCAATTCGCAATGCTTAAAAATTCAGAGTCAGTTGTGAGAGTCTATGATATGAATTTGTAAACAGACCTACCAACTAGAATCAAGAAAGCGTTAATGACCAGGAATGCTATTGCCCCAGCTGCAAATCCGTTTCCTGACTCTGTGGATATTTGCAAACGATGTCCTGCAGGAAAAAAAAAGATCTTAGATTTCTACTCAAAATTGTACCCAAGTTTTTTTTTTTTTTTATTATTATTATTCTTTCTATGAATTAATACATTTTCATACCTGCAAACCTAAACCAGCTCCAAGTTGCCCAAATAGCCACATAAAAGGATGGAATCACAGAGCCAAATCTCTGGCCACCTTGTACCTGTAGTCGACTGACGTAGGCCTGAGTGATTGCTCCTGGGATGAGTACCCAGGGCACAGTTAGGTCGAAAAAGGCCAGGCCGGGCTGACTGCTATGGATGGATGAGAGTGCGGCCACTCCATTGGAAAGATAGAATAAAGCATCGGGGAGCAGTGCACCTTTATCCTCACACTCATCTATTTTGGATCTTTTGAGGTAACTGAGATATTTCTGTAGGGATTCGGTGGAAACAGGCTGGGGTCCAACTGGGATCAAGGACTTTTCGGCAATGGTGTTGATGAGGCGAGCAAAGGTGCCATAGTAGGACAGGAGCGTGAAGAGGGAGCAGGTCACTCCAAAAAAGATGTAGTACCAGTCAATGGGAATCTGGGAGATGGTTGATATTGTCACCAGGACAAAAAATGAGTTGTGGACTAGCTCAAGAGTGTCTTTGTGTAGACTTGCAATGCAAAGCACCAAGGCAGCAGACACAAAGAACCAGTTGCCAACCATGGCGTGCCTTACTTCACCAGCTTCGGTCCGGCCAATGGTTACTGACACCACATGCTCTTCCCAGGTCTTCACCAACCAAAACATACAGTGCAGGCCAAACTTGGATGCATGGTAGCAGTCTTGACGCAGGTATGCGTAATAGCTAGATAGAAGCTGAGCAGCAGAATTTATAGTTATCCAGATGGCAGCTACTGAGACCGACGGGAAGTAATTAAAGGCATAGAAGGCCAAGATAAATGGCGAGACTGTGTCACAGAAGAACCCCAAGGCCATCGGTTCAGCATACTTCGTGTTCTTCTTCTTCTCTTGACCCAAGCTTTGGGAGCTACTTGCGTTAGTGGTTCCTAGTAGCAGTACGTTAAAGAGAGGGTTTCCAAAACCCTTTAGCACGTAGCGTTGGGCCAGGCCCTTGATTAGCAGGGCTGATGAGCCATACATAGCAAAGAGCAGGATTATGAGCTCCAGCACCCCAGAGACCACCAGAGCCCACCCTGCCACCAGACCCACAGCCTCAAATACCAGTGTCAGGGTGATGGCCCCAAACACAAAGGGCATGATGTAGTTTACAGTTGCTGAACAGAAGGCCAGCAGAAAGGAAAGCAGGATGTAAGGCACCAGCCCAGCAATGGCAGACTCTTTGATGAACATTGAAATGTCGGTTGTGTTAATACTAGTGTCTGCGAACAGATCTTGAATGGTGTTATTTATCAATGTTGATTCATTGAACAGGTTTGGACTTTGTTGGTTGGCACCTATGAAAATTCTTGTGGCCCCATAACTGCCCCACAGCGCTGCGTATCCTACAAAGGATGTCCCACTCAGATGGTCATATTTTCGGAAAGACAGCAGGCCTGCCACTAGCTGACACACTCCACCAATTAGAATGAGATGGACACCTGTGTAAATTAACAAAAGATGCAAAGAAAAGGATGCATGATGTAGATGTACTGCGCTAAACCGAACTAACAAAAATTCACCATGCAGAATATTTTCAGATTTTAGCATATAAAAGGTATAATTCTTGCAAGTTTGTTTGCTTAATTAAAATGACAGAACAATGATCTGCTAAGACCTGCTAATATGTTTTCCACTCCCTCTGCAGGAACGCCAGTCCTGGCCCCATGGAAGTTCTGCAGTAGGACAAGGAAAGCACTGATGCCATTGGCCAGGAGCCCAAGCACACCCGGCTCTCCATAAAAACTTGCCGGAAAGCCACTTGCTGATGCCATGAACTTCACTTTAAAATGATCTTTCTGCTGATAAGATTAAGTTGGGTAGATAGCACATCACGATAGACAGTAAAGGTTATACAATACTTTTATCAGTCAAATCATCTCAATAATTCACAGCATGCTTAAATAAATGTACCAGATTTGATAAGTCCAAAGTAGTTGATTTAACTAGGTTAAAGTAACTTAAAACTGAAGCATTTCAGCCAGATAATCAGCATGCTAAAGCATTCTGCACTTTTAGTGGTGGGTAAATGCATACTTCTACAAACATCTCTACAAACAAATGTAATGTATCATAAAGGACCATTAAACACCTTCATAAAATGAACCAGTCAAAGCCGAGTTAAAATGTGCCTCATAATTCTACGTGCCAAAAGTCTTCTCATATCTTGAGTGTGCACTAAACAGCCTATTCATGGGTGTGTTTAGTTTCACATTCTCTTTGCCCTCCGTAGGTTAGCAGCACAGGTGTCTGCTTCAGCAAACTCCTGAGCAGCAGCCAAACACTTTCTGCAGAATGGATGTTTTAGCCTTTAGGGGTTTAAACTCAAACTGTCTTTCTAACACAGACGTCTGAAGACTCTCAGCTGAACAATGATAATATTACATTACAGTCTATGTGGTGTTTCAGTGACAACTGCAGAGATTTTATCTGTTTCATCTCAAACCAGACAGCTGTCTGGACAAGGCTTGAGGATACACTAACAGTGAGTTTATGCAGACTTTTATGTCAACTTGATAATATATCCAGATTAAACTTAATTTAAAACTAAATAGGCAGTAACATGTTAGTGTTGTTTTGTATATTTATGTTAACATGGAAGAAAATAATTACAGAAATAATACACTTACCTTGTGAAGATCCTTGATGTTTCATGAATGTGATGCTTCTAAAGAATGCTTTAAGTTTATAGAAACAAACTCAGCTGAGCTGGGAGGAGTTACAGTGATGTCAACCAACCCATGTCCTCATCAGGGATGACATCACTGATCCCTTCAACAAGACAGTTTGTTTCCTGCTGAAAAATCCCTCCTATTAATCTGAAAATAACATTACTTCGGGAAATCCAGCCCTGGTTAATCTTTGGGTTTCGTGGGTGTACCATTGTCCTTTGTGGTCCAGTACTATATAAAAAGGACATGCAGACACACTTGACTCTAGCACATCAGCATCTTCTACCTACAATCATTTAAGCTCTATGCAGGGAGAACAAGACATTGAACATTTCTTCAACTTTACATCATTGTAAATCAAGATATCAAGCATCTTCATATCCTGAACAAAAACTGACAACATGCTTTCAACTTTACAGGTAGAGAAAATGTTATTCTGTCATGTTCTGACATAGTTGAGCAGTTTATAGATTTATGTATGTTTGCCTGATATTTAAAGAAAAATACGGTATTTGTTTTATTATTATTAACTAATTTGTTTATTTTGAAGTGTCTTATTGAAGCCAAACTATTTACAAGAAGTGTTATTGGATTTTTTTTATGTTTTATAGAAGGGAAAACTAGTATCACATAATAAAATGTTATCAAATAAAAGGCATTTGATATTAAAGCTTTTCAGCTTTTTTAACTGGTACGCACACAAAAAAGAACAAAACATATACTACATATACCAACTTCATATACTAAATGTACAGCTGAGTCACTCAAACATAAATGTTTGTCTACAGAGATCCACCAGATACTGGTCTGCTGTTTCTGCTGCTCGAGGACTCCATAAGTCTGCACTAGATGGTGAGCAAGCTCTACTCTCACTGCTTAGGGTCTGTAAATTAACATTTATACAGAACGACTAATTGACTAATCTAGAATAGTGACTGGCACTCAGAAGGATGGGTGCTATCCAGCAATGTCAAGTGCTTCAGTGTTAGTTTACACTTTCTCTTGTCTGTTTTTAGTGGCAGAGCGTCCTGCCCCTGAGGAAACAGTGACCAGCAGTTTTGGCAGGTTCATTCAGAGCGTCCAGCCAAGGCATCTGTCACCAACCGTGTTGCAGCGCAGCAAGCGCATGGTTTTAGACAGCATCGGTGTTGGGCTTTTGGGGAGCACCACTGATGTGTTTGATCTGGCCCTTCAGCACTGCCAGGTAGGGAACGGTCCTGATAGTATATAGTAAACTTTCGAGAAATCAGCCTGTGTTTTCCCATCATTAAGAGATGCAGTTTTCAGTAGAATTTAGTGATATTGCAAAATATAATGGCAACTAGAAGTCGTGGTGTACAAACAAAGTCCATGTTCGAACAGTAATGTTGGCCATTTCTGATATGCTGATATGTGAATGAGTCATCTATCCTTTCCCCCAAGCACATGTATGCTCCTGATGATGTCAGCTTCGTCTACGGCCGCCAAGGCATGAAGCTCTCTCCAACCCTCGCAGCTTTTGTCAATGGAGTAGCGGTAAGTGTCATCACGTGCATTGAGTCGTAACTGAACTTGTGTGATTCAACATCCTGGTCACATATGCAGTGTTTCCCCAAAAACACCTGTTCTGCAAGCCTGAAATTAGCATCCAGACAAGACAGTCAATGAAGGATTGAATTCTAAACTTTCATTGTAGCATTTTTGGCAGCCAGTTGTGGTATTGTAAAAATAAACATCTCAAGTCATGAAACCTCAGTAATGTGAAACTTTCATGGAGTACGGTAACATCCATGGAAAGTCTGCTGTGGACCCGCTAAATTGAGTGTGTTTAACCAATAACACTTCAGGAAGTGTTTCAAATAGAAACTAGACAGGCTATGTTATTGGATCTTACTCATACTGCCGACAGTCATGCACAGGCTTTTCCTTTCCCCTGTAGTGTTTTGACTATGTTAGAGAAGATGTAGATGTAGCCAATATGTAGAAACACAAACCATCATCCCAGAACTGCCACTTTAGTCCTCGATTGACCTATCGGTTTTCCACAGGCTCATTCGATGGACTTTGACGACACTTGGCATCCCGCGACCCACCCCTCAGGAGCAGTACTACCTGCCCTCCTGGCGATAAGCGACATGTTGCACAACAACAGCAAACCAAGTGGTCTTGACTTCCTAACCGCCTTCAATGTGGGCATCGAAATCCAAGGCCGACTGATGAGATTCTCCAACAAGGCTTACAACATCCCTAAGAGGTTAGAGTCCATTTGTTGTCTCAATTTAAGTGAGCGAGAGCAATAATTACATGTCTAAGAACAGCACAGCCTGAATAACAGCATGGGTATTCTGTGAGGTAAAACATGCGCAGCTGGGTGGGTCGGAGCATCTCAGATGCCATGTGGAAGTTCACAAGGCTTCTTTAGACAGCTGTTTTTGCAGAGCAGCTCTGTTTGTGCTCCGAGACACCTCTAATTTGTTATTTCCTGAGTGCTGTGAAAACAGAATCCATCTGGGTTCTGGAAATATGTCCAAAGCTTTTACAGGGCTTTCACATGGCAAACAGTAAAAAGAAAGTGTAAATATTAGACATACTAATTTTGAAGGAGGGAGGGAGTCATATTTAGAGACCTGTGGCCTCATTTGGGTGCGGACAGATTTGATCTTAGATTGTGTTAAACTAAAATCCGGACCATCGGTCAAATTTATACGTCTTTGACGTGGAAAAGTTCTTAGCATGACCTCAGGGGTCTATGCAGATGAACGCATTTTCTGGTGTCCGAGAACTGCAGGTATTTGGAAATTTAAAGAGTTCTTGCAACTCACCATTCTCAAGGGAAAGATTTGGATCTGAATTACACATATGCACATTTGAGAAATTATCGTAAAATTAAATGTAGGTACAGTTTCTATGCCACATTTTATAAATGAAGCCCCTAATAACTACTGGAGACACAACAACAATAGAAACCCTTATGGTGGCAGGATTAAGAGAAACTTGCGACTGTAGTTTGAACAAGTATAAATACATATTTTATTGCAAAAGCAAAACCAATGGATATTGGACACAAACAAAATACCAGTGTCAGATGAATTATACTTTAAAAGCCACGTGTTCAGCTGTCCCTAGAACTGAAGAACAATTTAAGCTTTAGATAAGAGTCAAGTCACCTTTATTTGTATAGCACTTTATACAAACATTGATTGTCTCAAAGCAGCTTTACAGAGTCAAACAGGAAAATAGTTTGTCAATAATGAAGAGTAATTATTTTCTGGCTAAAGTCAGTTCATTGATGATTCACACTAGAACAGCTGTGGAGAGCTGATTAACTCTAACTTGGTAAAATAATGACCAGGCTCTTTCTTCTGTCTTTCCGGTCAGGTTCCATCCTCCCAGCGTGGTGGGCACTTTGGGCAGTGCAGCGGCTTGTGCTCGTCTCCTGTCTCTGGATCGCCATCAGTGCAGTAATGCCTTGGCCATCGCTGCATCTCTGGCAGGTGCACCAATGGCTAATGCTGCAACGCAATCCAAACCTCTTCACATCGGTAACGCCTCGCGCCTAGGTCTCGAAGCCGCCCTGCTGGCGTCCCGTGGGTTGGAGGCGAGTCCTCTAGTCTTGGATGCAGTACCCGGTGTAGCCGGGTTAAGTGCTTTCTATGAAGACTATGCCCCGCACCCCATCAGTTCCCTAGAGGAGGATCAGCACAGCTTCCTCTTAGAAACGCAAGACATCGCTTTCAAGCGTTTCCCTGCACACCTCGGCATGCACTGGATCGCCGATGCTGCCGCCGTCGTGCACAAGATCCTAGTCGGCATGAAAGGAAGCAGCATTTCACCAAACTTGGTGCAGGATATCCTGCTTAAGGTGCCACTGTCCAAGTACATCAACCGTCCATTCCCGGAGACGGAGCACCAGGCGCGCCACTCCTTCCAGTTCAACGCCTGCACCGCTCTGCTGGATGGAGAAGTCACGGTGGAGTCCTTCCAACCAGACGCCCTCCTGCGGCCAGAGCTTCATGCTCTCCTCTCCCGCGTCCGTCTGGAGCACCCCCACGACAACCCTGCCAATTTCAACATCATGTACGGTGAGGTGGAGGTTACCTTGGTGAGTGGAGACGTCCTCCGGGGGCGCTGTGACACCTTCTATGGTCACTGGAGGAACCCACTCAGCCAAGAAAGCCTTCAGAAGAAGTTCCGTAGCAATGCAGGCACCGTTCTGTCCAACGAGAGGGTGGAGAGGCTGATCGAAGCAGTCGAAGGCCTGGATCATTTAGACAACTGTAAACCACTACTGGCTCAACTGCAGTAAACAGCATGGTGCTTTATTATGACATCAGTAATGCAAAATTAATCTTGATTTTTTTGGGGGGAAACACAACTACTTGTAGGATTTATTTAAATAGAAGTACTATTCAAACATGTTACAGTCTCTCTCTTTCTCTCTCGATGTATATACTATAGAGTAACTGTACTGAACTGTCTCATTTCCTGCTTGTGTCTGTTTTCAAAAGAATGTACACAATATTTGTGTACAATATGTCTCAAAATGCCTAAAAGTATGTTTGTAAATATAAATGAAAGCTCTTTTAAAATATTGTGTAATGAAATCTTCGTAATGACTTCTGTTTGCATTATGTAACATGTTTACAATGAAACTTAATAAATTGTTTTGCTATACAACATGGCTTATTCACCACATATTTTTAGACACACACAGGCACAATACATATTTAACACATACAAAGGACAAAATAAAAGTGGTCATCATCTTCTTTCATCATTCAAGTAGTTTAATAGTTGAGTCTGTGCTACAGACTGTAATCTAAGTCTTCAAGCAAAGCGATCAAGCATATACTACTAAAAAATTAAAATAGCTGTTAACACAAATTTGACAGCTCCTTGGAGAGTTGGACTGTACATCAGAGAACAGCAGGTTAAGCCATTGCTAGCTTTAAACTGCCTGCTTTTTCATTCAAAAATGATTTTGGGGTGAATGACATGGGGTTTAAGGTCAAAAAGACATTGACGATGACAAATATGGTGCCTGGAAGCCTCAGCATAATGAGATTGAACAGAAAGTGCTGGACAAATTTGGCTTTTTCTTCTCAAAGGCAAGAAATTATATTTTATTTTCAATAAAAATACTGGTGCTAGTAAAATAATTCGAATATAATCTAAAAGTTGATTTATTTCATTAAATCTAGATTAAAAAAGCATCTCTTTCGCCAAGCATTCAAATAATGCATCTCATAATTTGTGACTGCAGTTGTAACTGATCAAATGCGCATTATTATTCTTTAGCTTGGGTTAAACTAATTAATTTTGTTTTTCTGTTCCTTCTTGATTTACATCCCGTGGTAACTAGATTTACACAAGCTCCAGTCTGGAGCAGAACACATGAGAAGAGATGATGCTGACCCTGAATCAACAAACAGAACTA
The DNA here is from genome assembly GCF_003368295.1 of Carassius auratus. NCBI lineage: Eukaryota > Metazoa > Chordata > Actinopteri > Cypriniformes > Cyprinidae > Carassius > Carassius auratus. The sequence goes on along the minus strand of NC_039256.1, from coordinate 2,087,197 downwards.
ACAAATATTGCTACTGCCTCATATAATAATTGCTGTTAATAATGTTCATCGTCTGGTTGAGTAGGTCTTGTATAAATTTTTCTGAAAAATTCTGTCATATACACATGAACTGACAGTCACCACTAAAAAGCTACTACTAAATATTTGAGAAACGTAATTTTGTGTAAAGTTGCTTTGTAGTGATTTGTATTGTGAAAAGCGCTATACAAATAAACTTGAATTGATTTGAGTTGAATTCCACGTCTGAAGAAACAAAGACCAAAAGGGTGACCAGTTTCTTGGGAAGTCAATATTCTCCTATTATGGTGTTCTTGAAGGAGAAAGTTGAACCAGCTGAATCGACAGAAATCCTATGTTTTATATTAATCCAGCAGTGGAGGATAGTGCGGTGAGGTTGAAGATCAAGGCTGTTGTTAAATATACTTGAAAGAAATGAGTCATGAGCTTTTGAGAAAGGCACTCAACGGTAGCGTGAGCCAGGGATACTGTTCCTGTAATAAGTGTACTTTGGATACAAGTGTCGTGCTAAATGACTACTTACTCGAAACGTGGATGAGGACATGGGTTAGCTGAACAAACGCTGCCTTCTGATTTTGTGAGGACAATGTCAGCTAAATATGTATAGGTTTGCACAATTTCAATATTCATTGTACACTGTTGAACACTCACAAGTGTGCTCTTTAGGGCTACTTGGCTGTTTCATTTGGCAGTTACCTGATGATGACTGCAATAAAGTTTTCTTTTTTTTTTTGCTTTCATTCAGAACCTTCATTAAATCCTCATCTTTCACTATTCCCTCACCAATATTTAGTTTATTTTGGATACATCATACCATTACGGTGCTAGTTAGGTGACATAACACCCATGATAGTCTAATGATGTATGTGAACTTTCAATTGTGAAGTCTTTGTTTTTTTAAAGAAACCATAAACGACAGAATGACAGGAATAAGGGATTGTGCTTTCATAATAGTGTCACGTATCATCACATTTGTGCCTGTTATAAAGTAATCAAGTAATCATGTTATAGCGTAATTATCAGGAATCGTTTTCTCACATTCTTAGACAAAGGAGATTTACATCAAAAAAAGTTTATCCAATATAAACAGAGAATGGATTAAGAGTGTTAAATAACCAAATAAATAACATTGAGGAATGACCAGACAAACAAACAAAAAAGGAAGGAAACTCATTAATTTGAGGGAAGGAAGTCCGGTAAACTGGAGGTTTACAATTTCTCAAAAGCCTAATGACATAGGGCATACTTTGCTTATAAGATTTGTCCTAAAGATAAAGGAAAGACTGAAACTTTTGAATGCGTGCTACGAGATATGAAGAAACCTGATTAGACATGATAATACCTGAAGTCATCCTAAGATATCACAAGTCATAAAAAATAAATAAATCTGGCCTTCACAGTAACTATACAGCAACTCAAATTCAATTCGGTGTCAGTGGCAGCTCAAATTAAAGAGTTAATTCACCTGAGAATGAACATTTGTCCATCTTCTACTCACCCTCGAAGCATCCTAGGTGTGACTTTCTTCTTTTAGAATAATCCGGTCAAAGTTATATTAAACATGTCCTTGCTCTTCCAAGCCTTTCATTGGGGGTAAGCGGGTGGTTGTTGTCAACAGTTCAGAAGACGTGAAATAAAGTGTGCTTCATGGGATGAATAAAGGCCCCTTGTAAGATAAATATCCAGATTTCAAACGTAATAAACACTTTTTTCTCAATTCTGCTGACTGTGGGGAACCGGAAGACGTGCGGGCGGATGTTGTAATACATCAACGCTGCATGGTTAGTGAAGAGCAAGGAGAGAAAACAAAACAAAACGCTGCTCCTACATTTCCCAGAGGAGCGTGCGCGACACGTAAGGCTTCCATCTTCTGCCTACACAGTCAGCAGAAGTGAGAAAAAAAGTGTTTATTATGTTTGAAATCTGGATATTTATCTTACAAAAAATGCATGGATTCGCTACAGGGGGCCTTTATTCATCCCCAGGAGTAGTGTGAGGGACGATTTATTACAGATACGTTCACTTTATTTCACGTCTTCTAAACTGCTGACAACAAATACCCGCTCACCCCCATTGAAAAGCTTGGAAGAGCAAGGACAAATTTTAATTTAAATCTTCCATTGGATTCATCTGAAAGAAGAAAAGTCACATTCATCTAGGATGCTTCGAGGGTGAGTAGAAGATGGACGAATTTTCATTCTATGGTGAACTAACCCTTTAACATTTGCAATCACACAATTACATTTATTAACTGATGAATTATCAAAATATTTCTAAAACTAGACAAACTTACAATAATCTACTGTTGAAGAGCTAAAAAACTGTGTTTTCCCATAAATTTAAGTAAATGTTTCAGCTTGTTCTAACATGGTTTAAAGAGGTTTTGGGAAATACTTAAGCAATACTGAACTTCGTAATTGTAGCCTATGTTTCACAGAAAGAGTGTCTACAAAGTGTCATGATTCTGCCCTCGTGTCCTTGATTTTCCCTAGTCTTGAGGCAGGATCATGGCAGACCCGTGTTTTGTGTACAAGCACATGGCCTTGTCTTTGGGCCATGTGCTTGTGTTGTCTCATTCCCTTGCCCCGCCCCCCTTGTTATCCTAGTCTTGTCATGATTGTCCTATCTGTGCCACCTGTCGTGTCTTAATTGTTCCCCTATTTAGATCTCCTAGTGTGCTCTGTCTTTCGTCGGTTCATTTGTGATTTGTGATTGTTCCACGTCTGAGATTGTTCCACGTCTGAGATTGTTCCACATTTGTGATTGTTTCTGTACCTCTGAAGTCCTTGTATTACTGTGAGTGTTTGTTTGTAGTTAGTGTTAAGAGTTTGTTTGTCATGTCAGCCCAGTCCTGTTTAGTTATTTAGTCTTTACCTTACTCCGTGTTTTCCCCCTCGTGGGTTTTGTTTTTCCCATTTTTGTAAATAAACCCTTTGTGTTGTGATTCCTCTCTGCATTTGAGTTCCTCCTTGCCAAACCCTAACAGAATGAACCGACCAAATAGGAACTCAGCAGACAGGATGTCCCCCACTCCTCAATCCCAATTGGAGTTCCGCCAACAATGTTGGATGTCGTCCCCCGCCGAGAAGAAAAGGGTTGCCCTGCCATACTCGCCTGAGAACGAGTGGGTTCTCCACAATTATGCCCGGCTGTGGGAGAAGTTCTCCCAGGAAGCGCCGCAGGGTACCCCCCAGAGGTCCCAACCATCAACCCAGCTGCCAGTGATCCCCGAGGGTCATCTCCTGGCAGTTACTACACTGGGGGAACAGGCAGCTCCCTCCCAAAGTCCTGAGGCGCCTTCCACAGCCATCAGTCTCCCCAGGAAGCGTGGGAGACAATTGTCGTGGGAGTCGGCTTCAGAGTCTTCGGCGTCCGAGTCTGCCCTGCCCGAGACCCAACTCCCCCAACCCACCTCTGACCCAGCTGTGGCCCCTGCACCGCGGCCAAGGAGGAAGAGGAAGAAGAAGGGGCCTGCCGTTCCTGTAACCCTGTCTCCTCCTGAGTCGGCGAGGTCTCCTGAGCCAGCGGCGGTGAGCGCTGGCGTGCCCGTGCCAGCAGCGGCGAGCGCTGGCGTGCCCGTGCCAGGGCGGAGGAGAGAGCCGCGGCCGACTCTGCAGCCAAGGCTTTACTACAATCGGTCTCATCTCGCAAGGAGATGCCCATTTATAATTGCTGTAAAGTCTTTTTCTGATTATTTGTCCCGTCTTGTTTAAATTTTAGAAGTCCCCGTCAGTCCTGTCTTGTCCCCAGACCCTGTCCCCAGAAATCCCGAGTGTCCTGCCATTGTCTCCCCGTGTCCCGTGAGTGTTGCCTCGTGTCCTGCTGATGTAGTCATGTGTCCCGTTGATGTGGCCCCGTGTCCCGTAGGTGTCCCGTGTCCTGTTGTCCCCCCGTGTCCAGCTGATGTTGTCCCCCCGTGTCCAGCTGATGTTGTCCCCCCGTGTCCAGCTGTCGTCTCCCCGCATCCCGTAAGTGTTGCCCCGCGTCCCGTGTCTGCTCCTGTCATGTCCCCTGTCAGTTGTCCCGAGACCCCTCCCCGCCCCTCACCACCCAGACCTGCCCGTACCCCCCGTCGTCAGCCTTCGTCCGGTCCTCCTAAGATTCCTACCCCACCCACCCGCCCTGGTCTGTCCCCCATGAACTTTGTGGTCCTGCCCCCTCCCCTTCCCTGTTTGTTTTTTTTTATTTGTCACCCTAACCCTGCCGTTGTGTACTCATGTTTGCCTTTGTTGTTATTTGTCATGTCTTGTTGGTTTGTGTCTGTGTCCCAGTCTGTCATGTCAGTCATGTCCCGTGTTTGATGTTCCCTTGAGGAGCGTCTGGAAGCCGCTCCTTAAGGGAGGGGTACTGTCATGATTCTGCCCTCGTGTCCTTGATTTTCCCTAGTCTTGAGGCAGGATCATGGCAGACCCGTGTTTTGTGTACAAGCACGTGGCCTTGTCTTTGGGCCATGTGCTTGTGTTGTCTCGTTCCCTTGCCCCGCCCCCCTTGTTATCCTAGTCTTGTCGTGATTGTCCTATCTGTGCCACCTGTCGTGTCTTAATTGTTCCCCTATTTAGATCTCCTAGTGTGCTCTGTCTTTCGTCGGTTCATTTGTGATTGTTCATAATTTGTGATTGTTCCACGTCTGAGATTGTTCCACATTTGTGATTGTTTCTGTACCTCTGAAGTCCTTGTATTACTGTGAGTGTTTGTTTGTAGTTAGTGTTAAGAGTTTGTTTGTCATGTCAGCCCAGTCCTGTTTAGTTATTTAGTCTTTACCTTACTCCGTGTTTTCCCCCTCGTGGGTTTTGTTTTTCCCATTTTTGTAAATAAACCCTTCGTGTTGTGATTCCTGTCTGCATTTGAGTTCCTCCTTGCCAAACCCTAACACAAAGTTGATAATAGGCCTTTAATTCTTTGTCTTATCATGACCTCATCCATTAAGTTTGCAGTAAATGCTGTAAACTTCAGACAATGACTCTCTTTGATTTGATATCAGTGTTGTCCATAGAAATAAAACAAACAGATAAGAAGATAGGAGTTACTTAATCAGACCTAATGTAAAATAAGACCCATATAGAGCTGATAGATTTACTGAGTCATTAAGCTGTCAGTTACAGTAAACCTTATACAGTTTGGAGAAATGGAGTGTATGATGATAAACGTCATAACAGACAGGGGGTTCCTGGATGAGCAGTTATATAATCAGTTATATAATGTGAAATCATTGTAAAAATTCACTGAAGATCTGTCATTATGGACAACATTTATATTTATCGAATTAAGGGGGACATAACACACTTAGCACAATCTCATATTCATTTTGAGTAACTTTATAGTATTACATCCTTCATATCTCCGAAGAGTCTTAAGCTTTATCAGATTTATGAAAGAAAGATACAGCTTTACGATTCTCTCTGAAAATAGTCAAGCTCCTGGAGGTATGCTGTGGGTGGAGCTAAAGAGTCAAGAGCACATACGTGCCAAAAAACACAGAAATTTGATGCAGTTCAAATTACTCCCTGTGGATCCAAATCGTTACCCGGGATCTTTTATTGCTAAGACAGCTCCATTTTTCATTATTATAAAACATATGTCACTGAAATGATGGGTTCAAACAAACACACTTGCAAAACTCTCATGTTGTCCAGGGAAAACAAACTGCATCCACTGTCCACGTAATGCTGGGCTATTTAGGAAGCTGAACAAGGTTATCTGTAATCCGAATGAAGCACACTGATGGGTGCTTTAGCTCTTGCTCTGGTTGATGAGACGTGCTCTTCCAGGAGAAGTGCACATAAAAGGAATTTCGACCTTCATTGCGTCATACAGGGCCAGTGAGACAAAAATGAGACCAAAGCCATTTAGGATGAGGACTACATAACTCAACCCTCTCCACTTATAAGGAGATAAGTAGAATTAAGCAGACAAAATCAATGCCTGCAGGGCAGGGATGTCAAGGTTACCATATAAAACATGGTGAAGGTAGATGGAAACGATCAACCAGCAGCAACTGGACCAAGCCCAGGAGGAGGCAATTCTTCTAGTGAAGTGGGCTCTCACACTTATAGGGCACTGCAAGCCTGCTAAGGCTTAAACCAAAGCTACAGTATCCACTATCCAGTGCTGCTCTGAGCGCCTCAACAGGCCAGAGCACTCAACATGCATTCTAAGAGCCTGAACTGGGCAGAGTGGAACTGGGACACTGCTCACCATCTGAATTGATTTAAAAGGAGTTTAAGCTCTAAAAGGAGTGGAGAACACTTTCAGGACATACTGTAGCCGTTTTGAATACAAGTGTTATGCTAAATGACTAATTACTCGAAATGTGGATAAGGACATGGGTTAGCTGAACAAAAGCTGCCTTTCGATTTTGTGTGGACAATACCTGAGTTTTCTTATTGTTTGCTTTCATTCAGATCCTCAACCTTCATCAAGATCCTCATCTTTCAATATTCCCTAACAAATATTTTGTTTATATTGGATACAGTATACCATTATGGTGCAGGCTATAGGCAATTTTAGTTAGGTGACATGACACCCATGATAGTCTATTGATGTATGTGAACAGTCAATTGTAAAATGAAAGTAAGTCTTTGTTTTTTTACTTCTGTGGAAAAACAATAGAATGACAGGATTAAGGGATTTTGGTTTCATAATAGTGTCAAGTACCATCACCTTTGTACCTTTTAAATAGAGTAATCAAGTAATCATGTTATGTTAAGTAATCAGTCATTTTTCTCACATTCTTAGACAAAGAAATGTAATATAAACTGTCATATAAAGAAAATGTGATTTCTTTATGCTTTCAAAAGTCTTAATGGTTTATATTTTACTGGGATATTTTTACTAGGCTGGCAGGAAGGTTTTCAGGGCTAGAAAAACAGCTATCATCTAGGCCCCCCTTCCTCAAATCTTACCCTGGAGGTCCAATGCACTGCAGAGTTTAGCTCCAACCCTGATCAAAGTCACCTGACTACGATTTTCGAATGATCCCAAAGATAGTGATTGGCATTGATTAGCATGCTCAGGTGTGTTTGATTAGGGTTAGAGCTAAACTCTGCAGGAAAGTGGATCTCGAGGTCCAGATTTGAGGATCCCTGATCTAGGCAGTTGATGTGTAAGTGCTGCTCAAGGTTTAACCAGAAGCCGGATGCTGGTCTGTCCTCATACAGAGCTCCCATACCAGAATTGGTTTTTCAAGGGGCCACAGGTCTGACGCAGCAGTGGGTTACCCTGACTGAACATGGGCTTTGAGCCAATACTGAAGGGGCCGCATGTTGAGCAGTCCAAGAGGAATCACATAGGGAGCGGCCGACATGAGGCCGAGCATCCTCTGGAATGCCCTGAGGGGATGATGGAAGTCCCGAATTTGAATGACTCTGACATTGTCAGGGAGTGTTCCTGTGTAATCTATAGCCCAAATTTGGGCAGAATTTATAACTGTCCTCAGAAAGAACACTCAATGGCTGAGACAAAGCGCTCTTGGGTAAAATGATTCTTAACTCATGGTACTCCGGGTACAGCTATGAACAATGAGTTCCGGTTCTGACCTTGCTAAAACCAGACAATCTTTGCGACAGTTACAAATGCAGATTCCCATCTGTCTCAAAGGGGAAAGGGGCCCATCTATGCAATTCGGCTGAGTAGGGGCTGGCCACATCCTGGCGAGCGGGCCCTTGGCGGGAGGAATGTTGACATCATTCCTTCAGGTACCACTCATCAAGGAGGCCGTGGGCGGGCTGGACCGACCAAGCCAGGCCGAGATCCTCCACAGCCTTAGATAGAATGCGGGTCAGCTCGCTTTCCTCCCTGAGATGTGTTGTCTGCATCAGAGGTTGTCTGGCTCTTCGCCAGAACACGCTTCAGCATCTGAAACCTTTAATGACATGGAGTCATAAACGACAGAGTGAGGCATGCAGGGGTTGTGCCAGTGTGAGTTCACATGAGCCCGGTGTTAAACCCCAATTCTCCAGTTTCTTTCTCCTAGAGGAGAGAGGAAGTATGAAAGCAGAGCAGGGAGGACCACCTTCATTAAAGAAGACGATCCACGAGCAGAGACTCATGCTCTTACAATGAGAGCATGCTGTCCTAGTGAGCATAGCCTGCATCGAGCATGACTCACAGCGCAACATTTGCAACAACATCACAGGAAATAAGCTTCTTCCTTCTTCAGGAGATGATCTTCATTGCTGAAGGAGATAATTTTTTATAAAATGGTGCTCACAGTCAACTTACATAGAGGTCGGCTCCTCCATTTTTTGCATCGTTAAGAACAATGTGGAAATTTTTTACAGTATGAGAATAAAGAAAATTTAAGTCAGCAAATTTAAGTTGTTAGTATTTAGAATGTGGGAAACAATATGCTGCATTTGCTGCTGCAATAGCAGTGTCATTCTCCACATGAGACCTCCATCAGCAGAATCACTGCCAACATTATGTGTGTTATAGGACGATAGGGGCAAAACAGTAACAAACCAAAAACCAAAAAAAAAAAAACTTCTGAAACAGATTAACCGTTCATGTGAGCAGAACGAGGAAACTGTTTCATGCTGACAGTTTCCTGTATATATTGCAGAAGAGGACTGAGGAAACAATGATGTCACTTATTATAAGTAACGCATCACTGTCCCTCATGGCCATCATGAATCTCACAGTATGAGGTAATTGGTTAGTGTTTCACTAAACACATGATTTTATCATTAATGACCGTGACGCAAGGATTCAAAAAACAGCCATTCAGAGTTTTAGTTTGGACTTTACGTGGCAATTAAAGTCTTGTTCACCAACAGATTGCTGACTGTAGTATTATTATAAATCACATGATGAGTCAGGATGTAGGCTATTCATTTATTTGTTTCTTTGACATTTTCAGGCAGAAGCAGCAAAACTAGTATTGATCCTGTAAATGCAATGCGCCTTCACTCTTTTTAATTTCGATGGACAAACGTTTGCATTTTGGTTAAATCTCCAAACTTCCAGACACCTGATGAGCTCTTTATAACAATGCTTTTCTTCTCATTCAGAGCATAAACTACAGAGGGAATTTCCCTTTATGGACTTCCCAAAGGTGGCCGAGATCTTTCTGTCAACTAAAGCAAAGAGTTAAACTCTTCACGAGAATCCCTTCAGGTGTGGTTCACGGAGTTGCACAAACGTTTTGCCATTATTGTCTTTTTATTTCATTGTATCCAGTTACGTTTCCAAGTCCAAAGGCTCTATCAGATCCTACAATTCACTTAAACAAATCCTACAACATTGTAATACCCAAGGACAGTGGAAGACAGAACGGGTAAAATGGTTTTGGATAAAAGGTCCCTTTGGATATAAGAGCTTCCAAAGTGATTCTGGCCAGAATTTTCCAGATCTTAATGCCTTCAAATTAATTTACCCCACAGCGTAATTACAGTTTAAAATCATGCACAGAGTCTCAGTATGCAGGATTTGTGCTTGGACCAAAATAGCTTGATATTGAGGCAACCACAAAAGTAAGTTATAAAAGTAAGCAAATGTCAGCTCAGCAGAAAACACAAGTTAAAGCAATTAAAACCTTGTTGTTATTTATTATTTTTATATTACATTTAAAGCATCTTTGAGAAGGCATCTAAGTGCATGTTCATTTTCATCTTAAGGCAGTGCTACAGCGCCCCTGCTGTCTACTGTTGGTAGTTGGAGACTTCAATCAAGTTTTTATCAGGATCACGAAAATCCCATCCTGTCAATGGGACTCACCTCTATTGTCACTCTACATGCCTTCCAATACGACATTAGCATGTGATGAAAACTGTTATGCTTCAGTGTTTTGTTCTCAAAAACCAGGGATGTCAACCATTCAGAACTGAATTTAGAAAGGAAATAAGGAAATAAATCCATTTACTGCTGTACTGTGTGTGTAAGTTTTAATTAAACTTTTTATTTTCAGCATGGACTACCCAGAACATGCAGGATATTTTAGAAACGTTTGGGAGACTGTTAGTAATCACAGATTAGTAATCACTGAAATGTCATCTATTGAAATATGTATTCAAATGTAATGTATTATATTTGACTTTCACTTTATTTAACAATGTGTTTTGGCTGTTAATTTTGATTGGCAGCATTCAAAAGTTAATTCATAAAAAAAAAAAATCCTTCTTAATAAATGTATCTGTTGAGTAAATTTGTAATTGCAATTTCATTCCAATTCAAATTCGAATCAAATTCCATCTCCTGAACTGAAGGGCCAGTTCTGTCAGAACAAGACATAGGTGACCTTGAGATGGGTTTTGGTAATCAGGCACAGGTGAGCAGATCCTGGTGTTGGGGTTTTGGCTTTGGGCTCAAACTCCTTCCCAGGCTGTTGAAGGTTGAGCTTTATGGTCACCCTGAAACACGCAGTGTGGAAGAGACACAGAATACTTATACTCTGCTGCCACCATCTGGTTTTGTTTGCAGTGTGTTTATGAATGGAGTGACATTCTACCTTAAAAGTGATGACCTCCACCCCCAAAACCTTGGAGTAGAAGTGTGTGGTTCTGTTCAGGTCCCAAACCGTGAGCACCAGGTGGTCCAGGTGACTGGACAGGAACTTTTGAACCGGACGGATGAGAGTCCACCAAGAATTGACTGCAAGTGAAACATTTTGTTACATAAAATTTCCATTTCATGCTGATGCTAATAAATACACTTCTAAAAACCCCATGGAAAAAATGAATAGCAAAAAAAAAAAAAAAAAAACCTGCATATGATCACTTGTTGAACTGCACAGACAAGTGATACAAACGAAATAACTTATATTAAACATAGAAGGCCGAACACCGCCAGCCAAAAGTATAGAATGTTTATTTATTTTTCTATGTTTAGAATTGTTTTAATTTCAGCATCATTCCTCCAGTCTTCAGTCTCACATGATCTTCAGAAATCATTCTTATATGATGATTTACTGCTCAAGAAACATTTCATATTATTATCATCAATGTTAAAACAACTGCGCTGCCAAATATTTCTGAGGAAATACTGATACACTACATTTACATTTATTCATTTAGCTGACGCTTTTATCCAAAGCGACTTACAATTGCTATATATGTCAGAGGTCGCACGCCTCTGGAGCAACTAGGGGTTAAGTGTCTTGCTCAGGGACACATTTGTTTATTCATTAAGGATTCATTGAAATATTGATCAAAAGCTAAAGTAAATATATTTATAATGTTAGAAAGGTTTATATTTCAAAAATTTCTAAGAGTTTTCTAATCATCAAATAATCTTAAAAAAAAAAAAAAAAAAAAAAAAAACTGCATCAAGGTTTCCAGAACAAGCAATTTTCAACATTGATAATAATAAGAAATATGATTCCTGAATGATCACGTAATACTAAAGAATGGAGAAATGATGCTGAAAATTCACAGAAATAAATTATTTTTTTCAATTTATTAAAATATACAATTATTTTAAATTATACTAATATTTAACAATATTACTGTTTTGCTGCGTTTGTGACTACAAATGCAGCATTGCTAAACATAAGAGACTTGTTTCAAAAACATCAAAATATCTTTCTCTGGTAATCTGTTCTTGATTTGTTTGGAAAGCTGTGTGTACCACTGCCAATCATCTTTTTCCAGGATATTTATCTTATGAATATTAATGATCAACTTTCATACCTTCACTCACATTTAACATTAATAAGGAAGGCCTTTCACACGGCCACTTATGTCTTCTTGGTTGTAATATTTTGAAGCATCTTATGTAAATGATTAGAATTGTGAAAAGTGCTATTCAAATAAACGTGAACTAACTAACGTCCGCCTTTGAGCCAATCAGTGGCGAGCGTCACGTTCCCTAATTAATATTAATGAGCCAAGCCGTCATCCCAGTACGATTCATAAATTCGCTTCCAGGAAATATCTCTCACATTTTACAGTAACGAGGCACAATTAACCTGCGGGTAGTCACTTCATTTAATACTTTTCAATAAAATAACATTTTTGCAATGCGTCATATCTTTCTTTCATGAATTAAAAGATTAAGAGACTTTGCATTTGGCTTGAATACATACAGTAATGCAAGATCAGAAAATATGGAGCGGAAAAGTAGTATTTAGGACCATAGAAACCATAGTGTGCGATAAAGATTGATGATGAAATATCATTTCTATTAGATAATGAAGTCCAGCTGTTTCATGCTCCATGGTATCTGCTCTCAGTGGATCTTATCCTTAAAGTTGCATGATCTAAATATGTAATGTTAAGCAGTTTCCATAAAACTGTGCATTATATCATTGTGCTTAAGCTGCATTTCAAAATGGCAATACTTTGATGTGAACAGATAATTTAGCTCAATGGACAAATCATCCAACATTTATGTTTACTATATCTACACAATTGGAAAACCTGTTTTAAAAGTTTTAAAATGTTATCAAGGAAATAAAATGCATCATATTAGTGTTTGCAAAAATTGTAAATTGTATTACTAAAAACACAAATAAAGAGTCAAAACACACACAAAAAAATAAACTTTTTTTTTTTTTTTTTTTGTCATGTAGAAAGAACATGATAACATTGTCGTCCCTCATCCAAGCAGAAGGTGTGCAGCATCTGTGTTCTGTAAAAACTGCTGGTGTGATACAAGCAAATGTCTCCTAAAGCCTCCAAAGGTATTAAAAAAAGCACTGAACATTTGTGGAAAATCAATATTATTGATAAATACAAACCTTGAACCGGAATGTGCAAGAACCAACAAAACTTTTAAAGCATATTACATGGTATGCATTGCTGAACTGGACTGTGAGATTGACTGTAAGGCCACAGAGAAACGATGAGTAAGAGAGGAAATCATTTTATTCATTTTAAACACAGCAAACTGGAAGCGAATCAAAAGATGACTCAAAATATAAGCTATAAATAGGATGCTGACAAAAGAAATTCTATCAAGTAACTCGCTCTTATAATACATGACCTCTGAACAAGAATATGAATTTAACAATGGTTGGCTTGCTTATGATACATGAAATGATGATGTAAATCATGGTGGAGAACATTATGCTTAGGGTTAGTATCCCAAGTCAACACAGAAACAATAAAGACTCATCTATTGTTTCTAAATAACACTGCACTTGTTTTTCTAGCACGGGAATAAAAACCTAAGCTCCCATATGAAGCAACCATTACATAATGAGAAAAATAATTTCCTCCTCAGAGTAAGATAAATGAAGCTATTCTCAATGTACAGAACTGTTAGAAAAACTTCCATTTAAGTCTTCATTTTAAATGTATATATTTACAGACTACAACATACAAGTCTATTTGTCAAAACGTCCTTGACATTTTCCTTATTAGCATTGCACGACATTGCCTACATGTAGCCAAGTTTGTTTCTTAATATATATGAAGTACGTTTGAATCAGCCAACTGATGCATCATCGTCATTTGGGAAGACAGGCGAAAAACACGACCTGAAGTCTCCACGTAGCATATTTACAGCCTCTTCTGTTCGTTTGTGTAAAAAGTGTCTGGCCATTTGTTTTCAAAACCAGTATTACCCAACACTTTCAACAGCCAAATCAAAACCTATTCTATACAGGATGACAAACTCACTCAGAATCACTACGTGAAATTTACTACAATTTATCTGCTTTTAGTCAGTTATGATAATGGTGTGACAGTTTCAATGCATTTTCTGACTAAACATTATTTGAGTATATCCTTAATGTTATTTTTGTTACTCAAATGATTAACTTTTATTAAAAAGCAATCTTTGTTCAAATCTGATATGGAATACTTGCTTAAAAATTACAACTCAAATCTCTCTTTTAGCATGAAAGTGTATGTACCACTCTAAAGGATCTCTACATTGCCCCTCATCAAATAATTTTGTTGAAAGGTGAGGTCCAAGACAATAAATGATCAGGGCTTGCAGCATGGTCTTCATCGGTTGCGTCATGCACCAATATTTATTTCATTGTAAGATGGGTCAAAATACACTGCCGTGTAGTTTGGGGAAAAAATATTGGCACCAGCAAATCTGATAAAACTTAACGATGGCTTCATATAGGATGTATGGGAAAATCTCAGCACGAGTTCTCACATGACTAGGTAATAAATGTAAAGGGAAGGGAGGAAGTGATGTCAAAGTGTCACAAAACCAACTTTGGCTAGACGACACTCTCGCGGTTGGTGGAAACCAGAACCGCCCTGCGGCAAATAGGGCAGGTCGAGTTCTCTGAAAGCCAGCGGTCGATACAGTGCACGTGGTATTCGTGAGAGCAGGGCAGCTTCCGTAACTTGTTGCCTTCGGCGTACTCCGTGATGCAGACGCTGCAGGTTTTGAATGCATCGCTTTCGCCAAAGTTTCGCATGGACAGGTTGTCGATCTGCTCTTTGGTGAGACCTCTGGGCTGGTCGTCGTCTTCCTCGTTGAGCAAGAAGAAGTGCGCGAGTCGCAGAAAGGGCAGAGATCCAGTTTCATCCAGGTTAATGGGCGCCCGTTGTCTGCCTCGGTTCTCTCGAGGACTGTTAGAACCAGATCCTCCACCATCCACTTCCCTCTCCTCTGTCCGTGCCTCTACACCACTCTGGTTAGAGCCTCCATTCCCAGGAAGGTAGGAGTCGGGTTCCCCTGCAGCGGCTCCGGTGGAAGCATCAGGGTTACCCAGTCCATCAGCGAGGTCTGCCGCTGGGCTGTCTTCACGGTTCGAGTCTGGATAGTCCGAGTCCATAAAGTAGCTAAGTTCACCGAAGCCAGTCATGATCTGCCGAATCATAGACTGTAGAGCCATAGACGTGGCTTCCCCGAGTCCAGTGTCCGAGATCCTGCGAATGGGAATGCGGATAGTGCTGACGTACGTTCTCACTCCTGCCCGCTCCGAGCGGGAGAAGGTCCGGCGGAAACCCCCGCGCTCAGTCTCGTACAGTAAAGTGTTGTTGGAGGTCTGCGAACGAGACCTGGTTCGGTTAGCGATGCTGTCTCTCTGACGGTACTCTCCGGGACGCACCCTGCGCACCTGTAAATCCAGCATTATGGTTGGAGGACGACGTCCTGAGGCTCCTGCTTCTCCAGCAGATGCCTCTCTCTCCTGCGGTGCTCCGGGTAACTCGGGAGCGGCTTCCGGTTCTTGACTTTCCGTTTCTACAGTGCTCGGTCTAGACAAAAACAACTGCCGAGTCCTTGAGCTTCCCTCGACCTGGGGCTCTGGAAGGATCTCAGGACTGTGAGAAGGCAGGCCGTGCTGAGTAGGCGGAAGTCCGTCCAATCTTTCGAGGTTGAGCGGCGAGCGACCTCTTGTGGTGCGAGCCCTTGTCCGTCGCTGCTCTGGGCTTCTACTGCGAGCCCTAATTTGACCCCTGCGTGGTTGCTCTACTGGGGGCGAGGCTGGGGGAGGTGAAGTTGGTGGACTTGGTGCAATTACTTCCATATTTTGAGACAGGGTGATAGGAACTGGTAGCTCTGGCTCTACTATAACCGCAAGCTCCTCCACCACTGGTTCCTCAACCACCTCTGCCGTCTCCATGAGACTCTCCGGCTCAGACACAGGGACATCTGGTCTTTCCTGGCCCCCTTCCAGCCTTTCTGTCTGCGTTTGCTGCTCAGCTATGTTGCGATTGACATTTATCTCCAAACTGAAACGGAAATCACCGCTGTTGGGATTGGTTTGGCTCACGGCCCGCCATGACTGGTTACCCCTGTTACCGCTCCTCGTTGTATTCCCCGTCTGTCGTACGGTGTTGAGCCAGTCAAGAAGGCTCTCCCCACTGGGGTTTTCTTCAGTGCCCTCAATCTCTGTCGCTGAGAATAACAAGAACATGATTTTAAAGAAATTATTACAGGTAAAGTCACCTGGATGATATGGATACTATACAAAAAGGGGGATTGTAACTTACCAGCAGGCAATTCACTTCTCTCCTCAGTGGAGCCATTACTGGGCGACTCAGGGCCGTCCTTGACCTGCCGAAGGCGACTTGACAGTTCATCTGCCGTAATTTCACCTGAGCAAGAAAACAAATGGGTTAGAATTAAGTTGCAAGAGAAAGAGTGGGGATTTTGCAGGAACATGTAAGCTTTGGTAAAGCCAGGCCAACCAATCAAATGCATTGATCACTGTGGTCATATCCAAAATATTACATGCATGCAAATTTTCAGTGTGTCTCCCGTTTGACCTTATCTTCGCATTAAATAAAAATTCTGTGGCTTTTAGTTTGAGGTCATCTATAATCCAGTTTACTTCTAAAAGTGAATCAACAAAATTAACTTTCAGAAGCTAAGCAACTTTTACATTTACAGTCTTGTTCTTTGGACAAAAAGGTCCAAAATCTGATGCACTGAGGGGAAGTCCCAAATGCTTATCGAATATATTGCTCTCTAGAACCATTTCCCTTTAATACCACCTGCCTCTAACTAGCAAAATCAAACTGAAAATCACAGTTCAATGGCGCGAGGAAGTCTATAACAAAGTTAAAAGTAGGGCTATGCAATTAATCACATGCGCATCTCGTCTGCGATAATTTACCTGATATTGCCTGATTGTCAGTTAACTATGACTCTGTGTATTAAATGCAACTCCACCTGAAAGCAATTGATGGTGATTTACTACTAATCACGGAACTTCATTTACTGACGCATGTGATAATTGCACAGCCCTAGTTGCATCCAGACTTCAAAGTGTCGAGAGGAAATATGTCAACACAAAATAACAAGTGAGCTTTTCAACCAGTGATGGCTGAAAGGGTAAAATGTAAAATCAAAGCAACAAAGTTGAAATTATTTTAATAATTGCATGGCTTGCAAAACAAAACATCCTGAAACTTAAATTTTTTAGCAAAACACTGCATATCCGACTGCAGTAAGTTATCATAAATGTCTGAGTTGAAACAGTGATGAAACAGGTTGGAAATAGCATGGCTGTATAATAACAGATCAAATGTTTACTATAGTATGTAAAAACATAAATAAAATAAAAACTTTGTGTTATGAAGAAAGTATTAATTAAAGGGCTGGTTCACCCCAAAAATGAAAATTCTGTCATTAATTACTCACCCATATGTCATTCCAAACCTGTAAGACCTTTGTTCATCTTCAGGACACAATTTAAGATATTTTTGATGAAATCCGAGAGCTTTCCGACCCTCCATAGACAGCAATGCAGGTACAGCTTTCAAGGCCCAGAGAGGTTTTAAGTTTTCTTTGTGCACAAAAAGTATCCTCGTAGCTTCATAACATTACAGTTCAATCACTGATCTTACATGGACTATTCTAACAGTGTCCTTATTACCTTTCTGGTCCTTGAACATTTCAGTTGCATTGCAGTCTACGCAGAGTCCGAAAGCTCTCGGATTTCATAAAAAATATCTTGATTTGTCTTACAAAGATGAACAGGTACGACATGAGGGCGAGTAATTAATGACAGAATTTTCACTTTTGGGTGAACGATCCCTTTAAGATAATTAAAATGTCAAATGGAAAAAATACTAAATTATTCACGAAGGAGTATTAATACAACGGAGTATTGTAAGATAACATTTCAATAAATATGTGCCGTCGAAAGCTCCACTCATTAAAATATGAGTAATTCTGTATATACACAAACTGACGTTTCACTGTACATTCCTAAACCCCAGGTTAACGTTCATATTTGCATATGTCAGTGTCACTGACTGAATAAACGCATGTTTCTTCTAATGAACCACTCACGATAATGAATATTAAAGCAACGTTACAGTAATATGTATTACAAGTGAAGACAAAGGAAGACTTTTTTTTAAGTGCTTTCTTTGGGAAGAGAAATATCAGGAACAAGATTTGCAAATACGATAATTATACGGTAAATAATTACTGTATTTTATTGTCTCAGTCCATCAAAAATGACATGGTTTTTTGCAGCAGTAGTATGCATTTTTCCATGGCTTCTTCTGACAAAGTTGGATATGCAGAATTTGGCCATCAAGAACACACTAAATGTAGTCTAGTCTTTATTCAGTAGCTGTCCAGAAAGACTCGCGTTAAACAGCAACAGAACAGGACAGTACTGAAAACCACCGGACTTACCAGGACAAGAAATGTCCATTCAATGCCATCTCATGGCAGGGCGCACGGCTAAAGGACGCTCCAAAATAACATTCCTTTCCACTGTCCTGGGACATAAAAGGATTGGGTGTCTTCATAAGTTTGTGTTATGTTTGTTCAATTGTTTCTTAGCACAGAAACAAAAGGCAAACCATGAAAATTAAATGCAAAAAGCTAAATTGGAATTGCTTACAAGAGAACCTAAAGGGGCTCTGAGAGAGCTGTGAAAGACCAGTGGTTTCACAATGTCTGAATCCAAACAAAGAGATTTACTTGTTCTGGAGCTTAAAATGTCAACATGGATTGTGTTGAGTAAAAAATTGGAAAAGATGTTCTGCTGTGTTTAATGATTTTGGCAAAAATATTGGACTAAAACAGCAAACAAAAAATAAAATTAAAAATTAATTTTGCCACTGATATAATTGACTGAAACAGTACTGTTTAATTAAGTGATTTTCCATTGGCTCATTTTGATGGCATCAGCATCTACATCATTCACACAATGTGGTAAAACTCAATGTGGTCTCAGCTTTCCAATTCTGTCAATTTGATCATGAATTCGAATAATGCAGGTTTTTTTTATTGCTTTTTATTGCTGTATCAGCAACCGGTCATATCTACTAGTTCACTACTAGTTACCCAATATAAACCATAATGAACATCGGGTGGTATTGAACGAAACCAGGTCTCATGTTAATCAGGTCTCATGTAATCGCTCATCATGTAATTACTCAGTCATGCACATAAAGTTACATTTAAACTCAGGAAAGCCATTCAAAGTCCTTAGCATTTTGCTAAATAAAATTAATATGTAATATAATGCATTCACCAGTTAGTGACATCTTCATTATTTAATGTACGTTTACATAAATTGTCATAAAAACACATTTTCTGACCGTCACTAGGGATGCACCGGTTGACCGGCCATAAAATCAGAACCGGACGGTTTTTGCTTAAAATACGCGATCGGCAAACGGCCGTTTTTTGGTCTTTTTTTTTCGGACAATTTTTCTGGTAGTGTGCCCACGGGCACAGACTACATTGCAGTCATTCGCAGTGAAGTGAAGTTAAGACAGTGAAGGATGTTCAGCTCAACTTCTCATGTGTTGGATGAGAAACGAAACGGACTAAACTGAAATGTTTTTTTAGTTTTTTTGTAAAGTAGAACTTGCATACACTTTTGAAAAGCTAGAAGTAAACGTCAGTTCTGTATAGGATGATTATTTTTATTTTACCTTAAAATTATATTGACTGAATTTTTTGACGGATTTTTTTTGTGATTGTTGCGGGCAAAAATACTTGATTATGTGGCACGTTTTCTTAAAAAATGCGATGGAATATGCGGGATATTTTAGCAATTTTATGCGATGAAATTGCGTGAACTTGCAAAAACTGCGGTTTGATGAAAAAGAGAAAAAAAGCTCCCCAACACTCTTTTCTCACTAGGCTACTACCTTAATGTAAAGAGTAATTTCTTATTACTTCCTATGATAAGCGAGCATACTAAATCACAGAATATTTAAGTTGCAATCTCTTACTGCAACGTAAATTATTTTACATACTACTAATATAATTACAACTGTAAGTTTTTGGGTACTGTTCTGTAACAAAAAAGTGCAATCTTACAACTGTAAACTTCTGAATAAAACTACAACAGTGTTAGTAGCCTAGTGAGAAGAGGGTGTTGGGGGAATCACCTTTTTTTTCTCTATTTCATCAAACTGCCGTTTTCGCAAGTTCTCGCAATATAATTTGGCTCCACTGTCATGTAACAAATCGGGAAACTGCTTTGCGTGTTCTTTTGTGCTTATTTTTGTTGGCAAATAAGAATGATTTGCGCGCTTCAAGTTTCACAGCGGGGTTTGCAGATTGTTCAAGTCACGTAATTACGTCACTTCATAAGGTTCCCATGGCTACCTTTGGCTGATTATGCATTAAATCAGGCGATCGAATAATCACATTTTTCTGAAGGGACTGATCATTCGCCATCCTCATCCCTGTCTCAAAATAATTTGCCCCCACTGTCATGTAACACACCGGGTAACTGCTTCGCGCGGTCTTTTGCGCTTATTTTTGTTGGCAGATGATAATGATTTGCTTGCTTCACCCTGGTTTCACCGCGGGCTTCACAGATGATGTTCACGTCGCGCAATTACGTCACTTCATAAGGTTCCCATTGGGAAATGATGGCGATTTACCTGTGTGAAGCAAACGCAACATTTTTCAACTTTCTGCTAAGATATATGTGACTTTTTTGCAACGAAAATTATTATTATTACGAAATCATGCTACCTCCGCATATTTTGCTTCCTGAAATTGGAAATTTATGCGGCGAAAGTGCGGCGTATTTGAACAAATGTGACCCCCGCATAAATATGCGGCCCTTGGCTGATTATGCATTAAATCACGCGATCGCATAATCGCGTTTTTCTGGAGGGACTGTGTAGCACACTGAAAAAAAAGTGTTTCATTCATCCAATTAAAACATTTTATGGTAATGATTCACATCTATATTTTTAACTTGAGACAATAGTTTTTTATGTTTCACTGTCTCAAGTAAAAAAATATAGATGTGAATCATTACCCTATTTTTTTTTTTTATTGGACGAATGAAACACTTTGCATCTTTGTTTTATTCGCACCAACATTATTTGATTTTAACATTTTGGAATAATATTTATATAGCATACTTTTATTTAGTCTCACTGTTAAAGACCTTGTTTACAATTTAAACCCCAATTCAAAAACAAAAGCTAAATGCTGATGTCTGTACCATCTATGTTTGTATTGAATCTTGGCTACTATACTGTGCAGTTACTGGTATTAATCTCAGATGGTTACAGTTATTGTTTACAATAGCCGAAAGCCAGTTTGGCCTATAAAATACCAAATAAACATCTCGTTTATGCAAACAACTTCTTTCTTGTTTGTTGCTTAAAGATAAAAAAAAAATGTAAAAAATCGGTATTGGAATCAGAATCGGCCAGTTTGCTTGTAAACAAATAGGTATCGGCCATGAAAAATCATGATACTATCGTCTACCAGCACAGCCCTATTTGGGCCGGCGATTTTGCGAAGCCTGTCATTCATCCTTCAGTAACACCTGAGGGACATGAAACGCTGCAGAGTGAAAGAAACCTAATGGCTGAAATCCAAAACATCAAGAATGAGCATCTGATCATTTCACTAGCATCACATGCCGCCTGTATATTTCCTCGAATAATCACCTCATCTCAAGCACAGTCATGTTACTTTCAGTTGACTGAAACCCAACAGCAACTATAACTTTAACTGCAGTGCACACAATTATCATTTATGTCTAGGTCTAAGAACACAATAAGAATATTACCAATAATCAAACACAACTCTGTTATTCCACATGCAATAACCGAAATGCCTCTATAAAACACTTTTACATTTTTTCACGTTTTACATTCTTGATAAAAACATACAAAACCAAAGGATTTACCAGGTGTGCCAAGCAGGTTGTTGTCTCTCATGAGCCGATAGTCTTCCTCGCTGAGATTGTTGACGAACTGGTAGAAGGCCTCTTCTCGGTCCAGACGGTCCAGCTGTCTTCTGCGCTGTGTTTCAGACTGATCTGCATTATCCTGAGCCTCCATCACTGTGTCCAGCTGTCAGATACAACTACAAACACAGAAGCAGAAAAACATCAGGTTAGTGTCAATCAGTCCAAACACACAGACTGAGAGGAGATCCATTGTGTTCAGCTGTACACGACATGTGACTGTAATAACTGAGCATAGCATGATGCCAACACTATCAGATGATAATACCGGTATCCCTGCATGTAAATACACGCGTGTTATTGATGTTTCCTGAAGCTAGTGAAACTGGCTCAAACCTGAAAGCGCTCGCTGACTAATGTGATCATTTAAAGCCATTAAAGAGTAAAATTATGAGATCTTTCGAGTCTGTTCAAATATAATTACCTGCCTACAATCAGAGAGACTGAAAACAAAATGGCATCAGCGAGCTAAACAGGCTAAAGCTCAATCTTTTCAAGAAAAACAACCTTTCCGTATGTCCTTGATCCCACACAGTCAGCACAATAAACGCATTACAGTCACCAATAGAAGTAGAAGCTAAAATCGTCAAAGCAGTATCACTAATAATATCACATCAAAGGTGTATTTCTCAATGTGTGACGACAAACCTCTCGCAAGTACGGACTGAAGAGAAGGGTGAAGGCTAACGTTAGCTGTAGCCTGAGCTCAAACTGGGCTTGGGTTAGATGGAGAAACAGCGATCGCGCTCATGCTAAGCTAAGGCGAAGCTAACGTTAGCATTAGCACGGCTGTGAGATAAAAACAGCCATAAGTCAGCGAATCTCTAACGAGGAAATTACAGAAGAATACCTCAATAAATATGTCGAAGCAGTGTCTAGTAACCGTTCCGTATCCGCCTTGTTGATGTTTTTTTAATGTTAATCTTGACAGTAATTCAGGAGTTCATTTTCTCAGACGTCTCCTCGGCGTCGACTCTACTTCCGGTGTGAGGAAATGTGCGGAAACGAAATACAACTTAAAAGTCTGAACAGTCGCGTTTAGCGTTTAGCGTTTAACAGGTAGGCTGTGTGTGTGCGACAAGGCTCTGCAGGGAATATAAATATATTTACATTTTAGCATATGTAAATCACAGTAAAAGAGGTTAAACTGAAAGGTAAGTTTTTACCCCTCTTACAATATGACATATTACAAAAAACAACACTGAAATGTCAACACAGAGTTTTAAGTGCGCACGTTGATGAACTGTAATTTATGGTTGGTTTTAAAATGAAAAGAGCTGAACTTTTATTTTGTAATTGTGCTAGAGACGCCGGAAGAAACAAAAGTGGCTTGTGAATGAAAATAATAGCTCACGGACATATTTACTGTGAGGTTAACATACTTTGTAAATTAATTCTAAACGTTTTATTAATTTTTTTAGACCTAACATTTCTCTCTTATGAATGTCACCCTGTGGTAATTCGGCAAGATAATCAATAATTATAATTAAAATAAAAAATAAAATAACTCGTTAATCTTCACCACATTTCACCTTTCCTGCAAAACATAATTCTTAACCAATGCTGTAGGGAATGATTTTCTCTTTATTACTCATCAAGTAATTTTTATAAACACCAGATAACTTACCTGATTGCCAGATGTCATTATTTGTAAGTATTTCATCAGAACTTATGGAAGAATCCATGTTCAAAGTCTACAATCTTTAAAATGCCAACAAAGAAAAATTCAAACATGATCAATTAAAATTCACAAGAAGCAATTAATTTATATGAATTATAAATAACTCACACACATAGGCTGTATATTCTCTGTTCAATGAATAGACTAAACCATAGAGGACAGTAGAGTGTCATCTCTTGGGGACACAGGATGGTTGTCATGCAGATAATCAGGGCAATAATATCACAGTATCTATCTTTCTATCTATCTATCTATGTATCTATCTAAGTCAGCGCTTCTCATCTGGTGGGTTGTGACACATCTTAACATTGGTTGCAAATCTGTGGGTCAGAATTCAGACAAAAAAAAATACAAATCAGAAGATTCAAATAATATCATAATTTTGCATTTTAGAATAACAAAAAAAGGGCTGTGTGTCCAATCAAACTAATGGCTCAAAGTAATGTGCAGGAAAGTTAGAGGAAGTATCTTTGTCAGTGCATGTGGATTTAAGATTTACTAGGAGAGCTTAGAGGGTTAGTTCACCAAAAAAATCAAAGTTATTAACAGTGTACTGTTTGAGTAAATGAATTACTCTGGGATATTGGTTTGTTGAACTCAGAGGGAGGGTAGCATTAAAAAAGGTAACAGCTTAAGTCATTTGTGGATTAATGCGTATTAGAGATGCGAATCGTTTAAAACGTTTCAGTTCGATTTGGTGAACTGGTTCAAAAAGATCCGGTTACATCTAATGATTCATTTTTAAACCTCACAACAGACACGGAAGAGAAGACAATGCTGAATAAAGTCGTAGTTTTTGCTATTTTTGGACCAAAATGTATTTTCGATGCTTCAAAATATTCTAACTGACCCTCTGATGTCACATGGACTACTTTGATGATATTTTTCTTACCTTTCTGGACATGGACAGTAGACCGTACACACAGCTTCAATGGAGGGACTGAGAGCTCTCGGACTAAATCTAAAATATCTTAAACTGTGTTCAGAAGATGAACGGAAGTCTCACGGGTTTGGAACGACATGAGTTATTAATGACATAATTTAGATTTTTGGGTGAACTAACCCTTTAATGAAGCACCTGTTAATGTGATTGACTGACTCCCACAGAGATGAATTCAGAGCGCTGAAGCTTTCCATAAATCTGACATTTTATTTTGACTACAAATTTAAAACGCAAATTGTTTGTTTGTCCATTTCTAATTCTTCTTCTTCTGACATCTGATTATTCTAGTTAACTCTTTACTTTATATTTTACTCGTTCATTAGGAATCTGTGTCTTGCGTCTGTGTTTTACACGGACCTCAAGGTCACAAACTCTCGAGTCCGATCATTAGTCAGAGGATATGGCTACTGTTTAATAGGCCACCTCATGCTTGCCATTCTTTAAATAGTTGTTCTGTTTAGCCCCCTGCACTCACCTATGAAACGACATAGTTTGTTATCAGAGGATATGGCTTGCACTATGAAATATCCCACCCCACGCTTGCCTATACTTCAATTATATTTCTATCTAGCCCCCTATAGCTAATCTCATTATACAACAACTTGAATGAAGCTGAGACAAGAACCAGAGGTTGTGGCTAGCACTATAAAGTATGCCAAACCATGCTTATTAAAGTCAAATCAGAGATAATCAATACATCAGATTCTCAAAAATAAATCTAAGAGTAAAAAAAAAAATGCATACCTTAAAACTACATAGTATGGAGTGTATGGACGCGCTCCACACAGAGGACTCATCTGACCACAGATACTCAGACCAAGACAAACATCCTCCAAATGGAGACATGAACTAACAATTGGAACTGTATTGATCAAGGCCTAGACATCTTGAGTTTACACCATTCAGGGACAGATGTTGATTTCCATGAAAGACGCTGGGAAATGACACACCCTTAACAGTGAGCAAAACATCTCTAACTCTTAGGAACTGAAATACCTTTTAGTCTACTACTTGTACGATGAGACCATTCGGCCTGAGACAATTCATATGACACCAGACATGACTGTGAATATCACTTGTATTCATGTAGATCATTATAAGCCTTTAAGTGCAAAGGAAGGAGGTTTATGAAAAGAAACAAATGTGAGGAAGTTGAGAAAAGAGTTGTGTCTGAGGTTCTTCAAGTCTTACAAAACTACTATATAACAACCAAGTTTCAGTCACTAAGTCATTCGTTCTACTACAGTCATGATGACAGATGAGATTACAAAGTTGTCATATTTACCATTCAGGCATTAAATGCATGTGTGTGTGTGTGTGTGTTTGAAACCTACTTTACCATATTTTGGGGACAAATCTGTACCCAAAAGTGAGCTAAACCTGACAAAACCTCCCTTTGGGCATGTCCTCATTTGTAAAACTGGTTTAAAAATAAAGTAAACAAAGTTTTTTCTTTTTTTTTTAAGTTAAAAATGCACAACGTTTTCTGTTAGGTGTAGGGCAAAAGAATATAAGGTCTGTACAGTATAAAAACCATTACGTCTATGGGATGTCCCCATTTGGATAGCTGAGTAAACGTGTGTGTGTGTGTGTGTGTGGATATGTAGCACATAGAAAGACACATGAAAGTGTGGATATAACCAGTTAATAAATATACTTCCTTAATAGCACTAGTCATGTAGTAAAAGTCATCAGCTACTATCATCTTTGTGCACATTTAATTCAGGCATTAACTGTATAAACTGATAGAAGAAATGTGACGACATTCAAAAGGCAGCATTCAAAATCTTCTTTTAATTTGTATATGTACTCCATAAACATTATTACAAAACTTAGCGAGTTACCAATATTACATTTCACCATACAGGCATGTTCACAAATATTTAAAACCTTTGCAACAGATACAACATAAAATAATACAAGAATAATTTACATGAAAATCTATAAAACAACGAATAGTTCACAATTTTTGTCAGCACTTTTTTGCCTATATGTGTTTTCAACAATACCACAACACTCTCACAACAAGATTCCTCTTAAAAAACTTGCAACACAATTTAGTGGGTTTTTTTTTCTTAATATTTTGGTTTTTAAAACCAAAAGCTTGTCATTATACATCCTTTTCACTGCCCGCAGAGGCACAAAAAAGGTTACTCACACACACACACACACACACACACACACACACATACTAATACTTCACAGCACTTTCTAAGAAAAATATACACTTACAAAATATCGTACAAATTGGCACAGAGAAAAATATACAATATTTTTGTGATGTCGAGAGTTAATTAAGAATCCCTCTGGTAACAACTCTAGACAATATTTATAAAGCTCAATAATTTCTCCAACAAAAGGCAAAAGCAATTCCAGTTAATGACAAATAATTGTGTTCTGAATACATCAAACAGAACCATATGTTGTACATTCGTAAAGAGAGGAGTAGGGTTTCATTTCTTATAATCCTTGTGTCATAGTTACTGGGTGAATACAGTTACCCTCTTAGCACCAGTAGGAGGAGGCAGCTTAACAGTGGCACGTTGTAGAAAACTTGAAGTACATTCAGTTGACAACAGGCAGAAATGAGAGAAGGCAGGCTAGACGAGCGAGCGGCCCATGTGCAGTTCCCTCATTGGGATCATCCTGCTGCTAAACATGGCCAGCAGGAGGCAGAAGGGGACGGACGGAGTGAAATCTTCCGAAGGTAAAAGCTATAGGTAAGGCATTACTTTACCTGAGATATCCTCCAAAAACAACTCTTTTAAATCAAAGGTAGCATCTATTCATCTATATGTGGTATATGCCAATGGATTCAGTGCTTTTTAAAAGACAAATTTGGTTTCAGGTTTTTCGAGCTACAATTAATTAAGATGACATTTGTGAGCGAAAAATCTACTCAGGCTCATTGGAAATACTTTGCCTCTAGCTACATTTCTGCTGCAGCTTCCAGTTAAAATGAACACTAGAGGCAGTAAAACTGACAACTTTTATTATATTTACAGGGTTAGAGTTTTGATTAAGAAAAAGTAGTTTTCGCACAAATTCCTTGCACAATATTGTATTATGACTTAAAATCTATTTTAACAAGCTGCGAGATTTGAAAACGGATACTTTTTAATATTAGCACCACGTATCCAGCTTCGTATGTTTGGGTTTTCTAACTCCGTAGATTTGCTTGGTAGCTCACGTGATATGGCATTGCACTTGTGAGGTCAACCGCTCCAATACGAATCCTATGAAACTACTATGAGTCAATGAATGGGTTTTTATATCACTTTTGCATTTGGGTAGGTTTAGGGTTGGGTTTAGTGTAGAGGGGTTTGTTATTTTCCAACAAAACAGAGCATTAACCTTACAGCAACACTTCCCGGACATTTTAAATCTGAACTGTCGTAATACGTGCCTGAACCAACGGAATTAAAACATATCATAGGCACATATTAATCGTGCATTTTAGCATAACTCACTGGACTTCACTTTGAAACTGCTGCGAAACACACAATAAGGTTGCATTGCAGAAACTTCGCAATCCGTTAGATGTACTTTCTACATCATTAGAAGAATGGCATCTACGCTAATATTAGTCTGTTTCTCTCTTATTCTGAGGTCACCGTGGCCACCAGATCCAGTCTGTGTCCAGATCAGAGGGTCACTGCAGTCGCCCGGATCCAGTACAGATCCAGACCAGATGGTGGATCAGCACCTAGAAAGGACCTCTACTGCCCTGAAAGACAGCAGAGACCAGGACAACTAGAGCCCCAGATACAGATCCCCTGTAAAGACCTTGTCTCAGAGGAGCACCAGGACAAGACCACAGGAAACAGATGATTCTTCTGCACAATCTGACTTTGCTGCAGTCTGGAATTGAACTACTGGTTTCGTCTGGTCAGAGGAGAACTAGCCCCCAACTGAGCCTGGTTTCCCCCAAGGTTTTTTTCTCCATTCAGTCACCGATGGAGTTTCGGTTCCTTGGCGCTGTCGCCTCTGGCTTGCTTAGTTGGGGTCACTTCATTACCAGCAATTTTATTGACTTTATTGCACAGATACTATTTAAACTGAACTGAGCTGGATGATGACATCAATGAATTCAATGATGAACTGCCTTTTTGCTTTATTGACACACTATTTTTCCTAATGTTGTTCAGTTGCTTTGTTACAATCTATTGTTAAAAGCGCTACATAAATAAAGGTGACTTGTCTTTCGCCACCAGCTTGTATTTTCAATGAGCCTGGGTTGAATAAAACGAATTAAACAAAACACCATGTTCCCTGAAAAACTTTTGTTTCACAACAGAATGTTTTCAGATGTAATTGTCGGCAAGGAAAATGTGTTAAAGTGGGCTAAAGTAAAATGGACATTCTTTACAGTTTCTTAACCACCAAAAATACACCACTGAACAAATATACAAAATCTGAAACATTGTGGACACAGTTCCTGTTACAGCAGATTGTGAAATGATTGCTTGCTGACCAATACAAGAAATATGTCATCCTCAATTAACATGATCCGTGTCCACCTTTCTTCCGTCAATGTCTAGAAGAGTACACTTTGCTTTTATTTATGGTTTTAAGCAGAAGTAATACTGAGGTGCATTGAATTTGGTGAATAAGGTGACAAAATTCTGTGTTGAGTTGTTTAGGTAAAGTGGTTGTACCACTGTCAGCTGCAGGTGCTCTTCAAACGGTAGGGTCCCCAAAGAAAACAAAACTCCTAACCCAAAACTTGTTAAGTCTTGAAAGAGGACAGCCAGCATTCATCAGGATAGTAAATTAAACAGCCAGTATTCATACAGAGTATTAATGTGCACGGAGTTTACATTTGGCACATAGATAGAATTAATGTTTTGCTTTGAACAGTGCATTTCTGTACAGTGATACTAAATAATAATACTAATAATAATAATAATCTGTCAGTAGCAATATATTATTTCAGTCAATAATCAATATCATTATTATCATTATTATTATTATAAATGGAAGCATAAAAAAAGGCGTTTTGGGATTTCCATGGCATTGAAATGTCCCTCTAAGACAATTTCCAGTACAACTCCTGTAAAAAGCATAGTAGATAAGAGAAAATCATAAGTACATTCCAACAGTAAGAAATTCGAACAACATTAATCTGATATGTCTTCAATACAAAACTGTCCCATTGTGTGCTGTTCATGTTTAGGGATCTACCAAGGGTGTTGTTATCCTAAACAAAGGGCTGAGCATTTCACACTTTAAAAGTCAGGCAGTAAATGGATAAAAAGAGAAGAGGGCATCTGTTTCAGCACACATAATCAAAAGGGGGAGCTTATTTCACACAAAGACACTTTATAATAGCTACATCTTTGAAGAGAGTAATATAATTACACAAGGGCAGCAAGATTCACCGATAAATTAACAAAAAGGGTCCAAAAAGAAAATTTGCACTTATCCAAGTTTTTCATTTTCTTCAGACAAAAACTATTCAGCAACTGCAAGGAAAAGAAAAACAGCAAAAACAAGAATGCAGAATAAAAATGCAGCCATGGTCATTTAAAATCTCAATCAAGCCTTACACAATCAATCAATAGGTAGTTTGCGAGTACAAGAAGTTTCTCATGCAAGATCAATATCCTCTTCGGGAGCAAAAACAAGGAGGGGATACTAAAGGATGACGTAATTCCATGCATCTCTGGTCTTGAGTCCGTGTAGGTATGTCAAGAAATGAGGAGGAAGTGGGAAAGTGAGGAACGTGCATCAGCAGCTAGATATAAAATATTACCTCAGTTTCTCAAAAGAAGCCATTAATGATATATCTTTATTTAGGTCTTGTTCAGGTCGTGTTTCCTTTAGATTTTCAATCCGAGGGAATTTTGCACTGGCTTTGTGACGGTACATCTTTTTGTGCGCAGGCCCATTTATACCAGGAACACCAAGATTAGGCTTTTCCAACATGTTACAACCCAAAGCCAACTGAGGGAATAAAGGTAAGGAGGCATTGAACTTTGCCTGTTTTTTGCCACCTTTCGTCCCAACTTTTCTGCCTTTTGTGCCCCCAGTAGCCAAACTGCCTTTCTTCTTGGGGTCAGGTGAAGTTCCTGCTAGGATTTTGAGAGTCTTTAACTTGAGGCTGTTTGCCTCTGAGGGCAGGCAGATATTTGCTGCAGGGCCCCATAATGGCTCAACAGAGGCCATCATGAATCTCTGTACTTCAGCCATCCCTGAGACAATATTTGACAAGATGTTGGATGGCTCTTCAAACTCTCGCTGGTCATCGTGGACTTGACATTTGCTCTCTGAACAACCCATTCCTGTCCATTCCTCAGAGCCGCTGTCCTTCAGCAGATGAGCAATGCACTCAGTCTGGCCTCTGCCACCCTTCTCATCCAGTAATGCCTTTAACTTTTTAGATGCTCGCGAAGTCTGCCGTGGAACTTTCCCCTTCTCTGTTTTTGGAGCTCTTGGGGCTTTGCTTTTTTTGGTACCTTGTCCTGTAGTTTGTTTGTTGCTATTTTTCCTCTTTCCCTTGGTCCCCTTGATTTCACTAATCAAATCATCATCAAAAGCTAGATTCTCCTCTTTCGTTCCCAGGCTTAACTTATCTTCACCATTAAAAATGTGCAATTGATAATCGTGACCATCTACTGTATATCTATCCAGATCTTGCTGCTCGATCATTTTGCAGTTCCAATCCATGTCTTTGGTGCATGGCATCTTGGCTCCATCTTGGAAATCAGCAGGCTTCCCAACTATCTTCATCTCATGGCCCACAACTTGAGGGGATAAATTAGGCGTCTCTGGGGGAGAGAGCTCTGACAATGATGTGTGTCTGAATTTATCCGGAGTGAAGTTGGAGATATCCAGCAAGTCCGTGGACTCCCTCAGTGGGGTGATTGCATCAATACTTTGCTGAATCACCAGTTTGGGACTGCAGTGGGACAGAAAGTTCTCGTTCACATCATCCTCGCCATCTTTCTCACAGGACTTAAGCCTCAGAGAGCTGTAATTGCTATTAGTAGCTGACAGCGAGCCAACTGAGTCGAAACTGATGAGCTGGCCGTTGTTGGTGTGCAGTGTGGCTCTTTGAAACTGTGGCTGCCCCTGAAGAGCCTGAAACTCAGCGTCAGAAGGCAACGGCTGCTCAGTCATGTAATTCTTTTCATAAAGCATTCTGTTGCTCTCCAGACTCAGCTGGCTGTAGCCTGACATGGTCAGACTCTCAGACAATGGCATAGCCATCTCTCCAGTGAAGCTGTTGGGTTGGATGGCAGATTCAGCAATATCTGCAGCGGCGAACTGCTGGTTTGGACTAAGCTGGGGATGCCACATCTGGGTAAGAGTCAGACAATTCTGGGGTGACTGCTGTAGCTCTGATTCTGATGGTGGGGAAAGGACACAACTTTGCGCTAGCTGAATTGAGGTGAATTGCTGCTTTTCCAAAGAGAGGTCCAGAGAGTGTTGGGTCTGCTGGGAGAAAAACGGGATACCAGTGCTACCTGAAGAATCAGAGGCATCTAGCAATGTTTGCAGATAGCCCCCCGGGATAACTGCCACATTCTCAGACGGTGCCTCTTTGTTAGGGGAGCAGGTGGTAGACACAAAAGCAAATTTTTCAGTGACATTAGCCGCTTGACTCTCACACAAATGGGGACTGTGTGCAGCTGGGCTGACGTTTGTATCTTCAGCACCTCCTACTGCGTCCATATTTTTCTGCAGCGAGCAAACTTCTGTCAGGTCTGTCACGCTCTTGCTATTCTCCACAAGGTCTCTCATTTTCTTGCTCCTAAGTCTGGCTTCACTTCTGAATTTCTGTATTCTGAATATTTTATTCCCTATTCTCCTTTCCTCTCTCTCTTGTGATCTGCTCTTCCGGGCTGCAGTGTCTATGATGTCATCTGGGTCTAATGTGCTTGCACAGCTGGTGGCTATTGTTAATGGCATTCCCATGGAGGCAGTTTCATCTGTAGAAGCAGTCTCCTGCCTGGGATCAGAGGCAAAGGGGCCCTGTGTGTTGGGTGATTGCTCCACAGTTTGAATCCGCTGAATTCTGATCCTGTGTGCTAGCTTGTGTTTCCTTTTGGAGGGACTGGAACTAAAGGCATGCTGGTGAGAACTGTGTTTATCTCCTGCTGCCAGCTTAAGCTGTTCCTCTCTTTCTCTCTGTTTCTCCTGCCAGAAATCTTTTAGAGGTGCAAGCTTCTCATATTTGTTGATTGTATCCTCATTTAAGCTTACCGTCGTGTTGGCTGAATTGATTCTGCCCAGCTTCACAGCCATGCATTTCTCTCCTTTGAACCTGTTGACGATAACGTATTTGATTATAACAGGTGGATCCTTGCGAGAGTATTTTCGTCTCTTTTTAGGGCACCAGTCAAGATCCTCTTCATGCTTTGGACCAATCAGTGGTTTCTCTCGCTTTTCAATGTTTCTTTCTCCTTCGGTGGTCTCAACATAATACAAGTAGTCATCACTAAACCTAACTTTTCTCTTAGACCGCAATCCGTAGTTCAGATGGTTGGAGCAGCTTGCGTTTTTACGTGAGAGCAAGTTTTTAGGCCTGTTGTCTTGTAAGGTGTCAAAAGAGGAAACGGTGGAGGAGCTGTCATCACTATAGTCCCCTGAGTCATCAGCTGAGTTGCTGGAATCAATGAAGTAGTTCATTTTGGGGCTGTTATCAGGTGTCTGCTCTACGGAGCAGTCATTTCCATCCTCTTTAATGTCATTTTGAAATCCAAGCTCCTCTGATTTAGGTGGTAGCTCATCCATAACTCGTTTTACCACACACCCCTCTTTCTTTGTGCAATTTACCAAGACACTTGGGAAAAAGCTGAACTGGGTTTCTTCTTGCAGAACATTGGTTTTGTCCCTCATGTTGTCCTGGAAGGACTCGTAGCGGATCTTCAACGAGCACACGTCGCTGCTCAGAGTGGAGTCATCATCGTCATCGAACATGTAATTGTCCACATCCTCCTCAGTGAAGAGATTTACGGAGAGCTCGTTCTTGGAGCAGAGATCCAGCAGTTCCATCTTACTCTCACTAATGAAGGACTCGAAGTAGCCCCAGTCCTGATTTGAATTAGTAAGCAAACCATCCTCTCCATTGCACTTGTCTAACAGCAGGCCATCATACAGGTTTTTGGAGGCCACATCATCCAAGTCTGTTTTCGCCATGTCCTTCTTCTCCACTAGCTGAGTTTTAGGGACATGAAAGCTCAAAAGCTGATCTGAGAGGAGCTGGTCTCCATAACTTCCCGTCTCACTCATGCTCATGCATTGCATATTAATATCAGAGACAGGGCAAGGGCTGTAGTCTCGGTTCATGTCAGCCATTTTGAGGTTGATACTGGCCTCTATATTTGACATATCCTTAGTCTCGATGAAGCAGGTGGGACAGGTGCGACTCTGCTGAACCAAACAGTCCTGCGTGAGCCCAGGAACGCTCGCGGGTTCAATCATGGTGAAATTACGCTGACTGCGTTCTTCTTGGAAATGCCTTGTGGGCTCAAGCCCTTGGCAGCACAGGGTGTGAGAGATATCGTGTGGTTTGAGGACTCATCAGTTGGGTGGTCATCTGAAGGAGCTCATGTTGACAGTGGTCGTGGTGAGTGGTGCTTCTTTAAGGCCAATTTAGCAATAGAATTATGGCAGAATAAGTCGCCTCCTAAAAAAAAAAACAAGCACAATATTAATAATTTATAATATTATTAAATACCACAATAACCCATTGCATATACAATAATAATAAAGACCACTGTAATGCATTTACATTTGTTGTGATGCAACATAATTGAAACAGATGTAAATAAGTACCATCCGAATTTGATTGGATCATGGCTGTTGATATAATTGTAAAATATTAGTTTTACTGCAGATGAGGCTTTAGGAGAAAGTTATTACATTTAGATGAAAGATTAAGTAAAATATTTTTTGTAGAAAAACATTCACTGATGAATCACGCAATTAATGAAGAAGGTATATAGGATTAGCTTTTTTACTTTTTTAAAATCAACTGATATTAATTAAGTGTATTAGAGATATGAGGCTAGTTTTCTAGATTTTGTGCTCACTTGAGAAAGCTTATTTATTCAGCTTTCAGATGATATATAAATCTCAATTTTGAATGCCTGGTTTTGTGGTCACATTTAAAGGTAGTCCAATGAAATATTATTTTTGACTCCAGCACATTCACATACTCCTTAAATCTTGAGTATTTCCTTATCTAAATCCAGACAGCAAATTGAAGCATGTAAAGAGATCTATCATATTATTTCAAGAAATGTTTTATAATCTACTATATGGTGATAACTTTGTAGCGGTTGACCTGAACACTTAAATTATTTCCTAACCCATTTTATTAGCTTTTTTCTGCACAGTTGTGACATCTGAATGTGCACCGCTTAGAGAAAGTGCTAATGGTGATTATGTGTTGGTCCAGAATCCTCAGCTGTTCAACAGATCTGCTCTAAGCTCTCGTACAAGTGCATTATGGGGAGCTGTTGTAAGCTCACATAACTGCTTCTGACACCGGACGGGAAACCAATTTTCTCTTTGCTATGAATTATTAGGGAGTTCAACAATCAGCCAGCACGTATGAAGAATAAATGTGGAATCTCTGAGGATTTGCTGTGAAATCTTGTTATCCTCTTCTAGGATAATGTATCAGATCAGCTGACAGCTGACCAGATCACATAAACCCACACGGGGAGGTACAGGACAGCATATGGTCTTTTGGCAGGTGTCAGCACACCTAACCTCTGCCAGACTTAATGAACATCGTCTGCTATGCTGCAGCATTAGGACTAGGGTTTACTTGCACTAGAGAAGAGGGGAAAATATGCCCAAATGGGATTCCTGTTTACTGAAGCTTCAGCTCTTGGGTGCTGGATTATCCACACATGTGGCCTTGGGCTACTGTAAGAGGAACACAGATGGTGACATTGGAACATGAATATGATTATAAGCTAGTTTTGCTTTTCAAATATGAAAGCCACAGATCTTGGACATCTTCTGAGGAAGAAAGAAGCTAACTGTCTGTGGAGATGTCAATGTCTCTGACTGTCAGGGTCCACAATGACAGATTTGATGATGACAAGACTTTAATGTGTGCTGTGATACACTCTGTCTGCTGCTACACACAAAAACAGAAAGAACCTTCTCTCATTCTCTGCTTTACACAATATTCAGAGTCCGGAAGCACAGGTTTTTATCAGCCTGCTGGGACAAAATCATATTTACTGTCTGCTACAAATGAGCACTTCTGAGGAAGAACTAGCTGCTGGATTTGACAAAGATATTCAAGAGTTTTGTTTGCACATGGTATCCTCAAGGCCAGCGGTTTATATATGTGGTATATTTCAGTTATGACTGTGAACTAATCAATACTTATTACTTCTGAATGGAACGATGGTCTTATTATTTGAACATCCTCGAGAGCAAACTCATCATATGTTACGGTAATTGCTCTAGAGCACCACAGACACCACTGTTATAGCTCTACTACCCCTGCTAGACATCTGCTACAAGACCGTCAGCATCATCACGAACCGTTCCTGCCGTCATCCTTGGAATCATAATCTATTGATACCACTGATCTGACAGATCCAAGACGACCAGACTCCCCACAACCTACCCCACACAATGACATCTCATCAGGCACGTGCACAGGTAGGGCTCAACCTGTGCAGAGCACATGCCCTTTTTGCCCTTACACTCCGAAGTGCCCTTTTTTTTGGTGGTGTTTTTTTTTTTATTTTTTTTTTATCAATGCTACTGGTCACCCTTTACGTCTGTCTGTCTCTTTTACAAATATTTAGCAAATGAAAGTTCTTAAAACGAGCTTGTGTAAATCTTATTCGATCCCCAAGCTGTCAGTAAGCTGATAACTCCGCCCTCTCAATATTCATTAAATCAACTGAAGTTCCACAGCAGCCGCACAGTAGACAACAGCTGAGCTGAACAGTTTTGCGAAGGGTAAATAAATATCTTGTTGTTTTAATAAGTACTACTAAACACTAGGCTCATATTTATTTATTTGATGTCTGACTGACTCACTGACTGAGACATGTGGGACGTCGCCTGAGAGAGAGGGCTAGCATTTGCCATCTAGTCATAGCCAACACTTAAATAGCCTGTGCATACAGTTGCATTTCATCTTTTATAAAATGCTATTTTGGCCAAATGCATTTTACCACAGGAAAAACTGAGCGCTGCGTCTATATAGCTACAAAAACTAGTTTGTAACCTGTAACATTAGATGAAAATGTAATGTGATGCCGGCAGGGGCAGGCGCCGTCGCCGTTTTAATGACGGAAAAAAAAAAAAAATCACATTTGCTGGCCAAAAACAATATATTGATAAGTAATACAACAACATATAATTTGTTTTTACCATCGGGAAATCATAACAGGTGCGCCCCAGGCTGTTTCGTACTGGAACTTACACAAAGCGACGAGTGATCCTCGTCACCTACATAACTATATTTCTAAGAAATTTTTTCTATGATTTATGATTGCTGATACACTTAATTTATTAACATTTAGGCTAATCACGTGATGGTATACTCTCCGCTCGTCCTCACATGTATAAAATGTTGTAAAACATGGTTTTACTACAGTAATGTAGTAAGTTATAACTAAAAAATGTAATTCATGATTCATTCCAAGGGTTCATTTATTTGATCCAAAATACAGCAAAATCAGTAATATTGTGTCATATTTTTACAATTTTAAATAACTGTTTTGTATTTGAATATATTTTAAAATGTGATTTTATTTTTGTGATCAAAGCTGAATTTACAGCATCTTTACTCCAGTTCAGTACTCTTCAG
The DNA here is from genome assembly GCF_003368295.1 of Carassius auratus. Taxonomy (NCBI): domain Eukaryota; kingdom Metazoa; phylum Chordata; class Actinopteri; order Cypriniformes; family Cyprinidae; genus Carassius; species Carassius auratus. The sequence goes on along the minus strand of NC_039256.1, from coordinate 2,050,209 downwards.
TGTAAGGTGATCCTTCAGAAATGCTTTTCACTGCAACTGTAGTTTTCACACTATTTTTTTTTTTTTTTTTATTGCTGGCTTATTTTAGGGAAAGTGTAGTGAATAGGAGACCTTCAAGAGACCAACATCCCTGGTCCACCACAGTTTCAAATTTTTTCCAGGTACATGGCTCACAGAAGGTTGATATTGTAATTAGGGTTAAAGAAGCCCTTAAAACCCTGTTTATCTATATTATCTAATTATCTAATATTATTATTATTGTTGTTATTAATCGTGAATAAATCTAAAGCTTTTGAGACTATTATTTTGTGTTATTGAATTTGTCATGAAGATGTGACCATTTCTTCCTTTTATGCAGGCTTACTAAATAATCTTGATATAAAAAAGGGAGGGGGGTGCCCTTTTTCAGTTTCAGCACATGCCCCTCAAAAGGTCTGTGCACGGCCCTGCATCTCATCACGTGAAAATGACTTCTCCTCCAATCCAAGATCCCACTGTTCTCGAAACAAAGTCTTCACACATACGAAACATGATCTCCTGCACTACAAAGACATGACAATAAAGAACTTGTCTTGGCTTGCGTGTGTGACTGGTAGAAACAAAAGGTGTCTTCTTTTAAAGTTTCTTAAATCACAGAAATAAGAAGCTTTCAAAAATTGAATGTAAATTAACAAAAGCACAATATGATTTTTTTTCTCATCCTCTTACAAGAAAGCACATCACATATCAACAGCACACAGTCTGATTTTTGCCAAAATGACAGTGTAGCCAATACAGGGCTGCATGATTTGGGGGAAAACAATCTAATTGTGGTTTTGTTTTTTGTTTTTGTTTTTTTCTGAAAAAATAAATAAATAAATGCAATTGCAGGGAGAGAAAAAAAATCCACATATTATATCAGTATGTCTCTACGATTTTAATAAAAATACTATTAGAATTATGTATTATTTAATTTTTTAATTATTATTATTATTATTACAAAAAAAAAAAACTAAACTTGAAACAAAAGGCATTAATGAAAAATATGAATATTATATGTTAATGAAAAATAAATAATAATAATAATAATAATAATAATAATGATTTATAATATAACTCAAATATGAAATAGTATTTATAATTCTAAAAATAAATCTTAATTTTCCAATATCAAACACTAAACTATCAAAATAAAACTTTGATGGTTAAACTTTTGAACACAAAGAAATTAACTGCAGAGCCACTGAATATTCTCTTTAATTGAGAAGCGCTTCTTGTTATTAGTTTGTGAAAATAGCTGGTGCCGAGAGAAGCACAGACGCATCACGTGTAAATGAACATAGTACTTGCTTCACTCTGAAACACACTGTGCATATATTCATTCAATTTAATTGCAGCTTTTTCAATTTGAAATCCACACTAAGCCAAATTGCTTAAAGGTGCTGTGTGTAGGATTGACACCGAGTAGTTGAACTAGGTATTGCAGTCCAAATTCAAAATATTGGAGAGGGTTTTTTCTTCACCCGGCCCCTCCTCCTCAGACTTGACACACACACAGGTTGCCAGATTGACACTTGAGGATGAATTAAATGAAATACACTGTGTTTTCCACCAACTGGCAAAGCAAGGTGCTGAAACACAATTGGGTAAACTGGCAGTGGGAGGGCTTCACAAACCAAAACATCGACAGACATTCCGGCCCTGAACACACATTTTCAAAGAAGAATAACTGACTGTAGCATTGTTTTTCAGATAAATAAGTATATTAACTAAGCATTTTTCTTAAATATCTGGAAACATATTATGGTATTTTTATGCTTTAGTGGAGTCAAAATCTTACACACAGCACCTTTAATATTTCAATGAATTGTGTAGTCCTGCATCTGACTAGAAAACTTATTTTGTCCTTTTCCACTCTCTCATCTCAATGAGGCACTTAAATACCTGAGGTGTGGAAAACAGCATAATAGGAGATCCATCAGCTTACAGTCATAAGTCCAGTGGTCTCTTTTATTTGTGAATAGAGGCAAAGGATCAGTTTATCTGCACTGGATGCTGGTAATGAGAGTAATGTTGTTAAAGACTGGTACTTTGGTACCAAGTCGGCACAAAAAAAAAATGAAAATGTTATGATACCAGATTTTTCTTAAGTACCGGTGGTACCAAGTACCCGGTCAACCTGGATTTTCACTGGTATTGGTACCGAATACTGAAATTTGGTACCGTTGACAACACTAAATGAGAGCAAAAGAAACGTTGGATGATTTATTGGCCCTCTATCGAAACCGAGAGCTGAAGGAGGCTGTTTTTCAGTCCCTGAGAGTGGGCCTTCTTTCAGTACTTATCTGTGTGATTGCCCCAGTTCCCTGAGCTGGAACTGAGAGGAGTGTGGATATGATAAACTAAAGCTTGAAGTGCCGCTGACAGGCCTGAGTCACAGAACAGAAGCTTTCAGGGATTCTGCAGGATTTATGAGGTTAAACTTAAGACCAAGTAAAAAATTAAATTAATGAATGAACTGAAGGGAACACTATACATCAATACAGTCTTTTTAAAGAAAACACATCTTCCCACAATCTGCATTACATTTATTTCATTTATAAATAATAATATTAATATATATATATATATATATATATATATATATATATATATATATATATATATATAGCTTAATGCTTGAATATCTGCACCAAATCACTGAAATGTAGGATGTAAATTAGAATATTTACCTTAATTTACTTCTTAAAGGCCATTAACCCTTATTTAACCCAATTTTTTATGTTTATGTTTTCTTACAGTGTGCTCAAATGAAAGTATATTACAGCCAGTCTGCAAGCAAACCATGTAAGGTGATATTCTTTTAAAGAAAAAAAAAGAGAAATAATTACAGCAAATGAGCATTTTTGGGTGAATTTGAAAAAGTATTTGGTTGGAACACTGAGCAACAATTAAACCTCACTTTTTATGTCTGCAATTATATATATATATATATACATATATATATATATTTTTTTTTTGACAGAAATTGTGATCAAACAGTCTATACACGTTTCTGAATCATTATTATTACTATTATATTTTTCTTCTCCACACTGGTCGATTATTGTTGTATTAGCTTCTTCAGATAACCCCAGTGGCAAGAAGAAAAACAAACTGTGCTTGGTCTCTTTACTTCTGCTGCTATAAGAACATAACCAAAACTGACATGACAATATAAAGAAGAAAATAAGCTATTTTACAGTGAAATACCACGGTTGCTTTTCTTACCCGTCTGGTCCAGTTCATTGGTCTCTGTTGAGCTGATCCTGGTCTGTTTGGTGTCCATCAATGAGAGTATGTCCTGCTCGAGTGGGGCTTCGTTATATCACTCCAGCCTACACAGACAAACACAATGATGTTTGACGTCAAGTTTATATATTAGTCAGTAATGTTAAATGATAAGCTTACAAGGATTCACTAATAAGATGAAACAAGGACTAATGATTTCTCTCTATTAAACTAATTGTAACCAAGACATTTACAACAGTCTGAACCCGAAAGCCACAAGGCAAGATGTAAATAAAGAAACAGAGCTTCCATCACCACAGCAACTGCATGCAACAATTTACTATTCTAGGCTCAATTTAACACCCATAGGACAGTTGTTAACCCCTGGAAGCTTTGTGTATATATATCTAGCACTCAACATATTTGTTTATGATAATTACTTCAAGCCGTCACGATTTATTCACTGCAGGCAAAAAGAACTGGGTGAAAAGACTTCTGAGACTGAAACAACTCGCATGAACAAAGATAACAATACAATGGAGTAACAATATTGTACGGCGCAGAATGACCGTGTAAGTTCTGACTTGCTGCTATAAGAAACATGACATTTAAGTGGTGTCAAACACAGAAATAGAGCAAATCTGGTACTTGTGTATGGTATTATTAGTATTACATTATTTATATCGAAATAATCCTAAAAACTTTTATACATGTTTTGAGTTTGTTCTATTGTATTTAAATGTTAAAAGTAAACAAATGTTTAAAAACAGATTAAAGTGCAAAATAATTCAAGAACAATAGGTCTCACTTAAGGTCTCATTAGTAAATATTAACATTAACCATGAGAAATAGCTATTTGTTAATGAAGTTATGTTAACATTAGTTTAAAAATATAACTGAATTTGTTCCTTGCTGAAAAAACCAGCATATGTTTGGTTAGGTATGTTTTGACTCAGGGTTGCTGGTTTATGCTGGTCCTTTTGCTGGGTTATGCTCGTCCTTTAGCTGGCTTATGCTGGTCCTTTTGCTGGCTTATGCTGGTCCTTTTGCTGGTTTATGCTGGTCCTTTTGCTGGTTTATGCTGGTCCTTTTGCTGGTATATGCTGGTCCTTTTGCTGGTTTATGATGGTCCTTTTGCTGGTTTATGCTGGTCCTTTTGCTGGTTTATGATGGTCCTTTTGCTGGTTTATGATGGTCCTTTTGCTGGTTTATGATGGTCCTTTTGCTGGTTTTACTGGTCCTTTTGCTGGCTTACGCTGGTCCTTTTGCTGGTTTACGCTTGTCCTTTGCAGGTTTGCACTAGTCATTTTGCTGGTTTATGCTGGTCCTTTGCTGGCTTTTGCTTGTCCTTTTGCTGGTTTATGCTGGTCCTTTTGCTGGTTTACGCTTGTCCTTTTGCTGGCTTACGCTGGTCCTTTTGTTGGTTTACGCTGGTCCTTTTGCTGGTTTATGCTTGTCCTTTGCAGGTTTGCGCTAGTCATATTGCTGGTTTATGCTGGTCCTTTGCTGGCTTTTGCTGGTCCTTTTGCTGGTTTATGCTGGTCCTTTGCTGGCTTTTGCTGGTCCTTTTGCTGGTTTATGCTGGTCCTTTGCTGGTCCTTTTGCTGGTTTATGCTGGTCCTTTTGCTGGTTAATGCTGGTCCTTTTGCTGGTTTACGCTTGTCCTTTGCTGGTTTGCGCTAGTCCTTTTGCTGGTTTTTGCTGGTCCTTTGCTGGTTTATGCTGGTTCTTTGCTGGGTTTGGCTGGTCCTTTTGTTGGTTTATGCTGGTCCTTTGCTGGTTTATGGTGGTCCTTTTGCTGGTTTATGCTGGTCCTTTGCTGGTTTATGCTGTTCCTTTGCTGGTTTATGCTTGTCCTTTTGCTGGTTTATGCTGGTCCTTTTGCTGGTTTATGCTGGTCCTTTTGCTGGTTTATGCTGGTCCTTTGCCAGCACATGACCAGGATAAACCAGCAAAGGACTAACATAAACCTGCATTATAGCATCAAAACCTAACCATATGCTATTTTTTAGTTAGCTGTTAGATCAGGTCCATTAACGAATACATTTACTTGTATTTATATAATAACTTGTATTAAACTAGTTATTAAACATTAAGAAAGAAATTAACATCATAATAATGTTACTGAACAACAGGCCTATAAAGAATCAGAACATTTTCAATCATTGTTTTGGACATGTTTACACTTGAAAATAAATAGCCTATTAAGTGTTAAGTATGCAATAACAATATCATGGATGTTCATTACTAACGCAATAAGCCCCAAGAAGCCGTGGTTTACAGTGAATTTATAACAGCAAAGGGGCGTTGTTAGGCACTCCACTTTGCATCATAAATTCAGTGTAAACCACGACTTCACGGGGCTTATTGCTTTTATAAAATGGTTATTCCATATATGTAGTATGGTTTCACAAAATAAAACGGATCAAATAAAGTTTAAAATCTATTTTGATCTAAATAAAAACAGTATTCTTCCACCAATATAATTTCTCAGAACCAGTTGTGGTTGCAGGAAAGTAGTTGCAGAGCAACACAAAGAAGTAAACAAAGGTGTGTGTTTGTAGAATAATTTACAACAGTTTAGAACACGGCTCAGCCAATCAGAATCAAGGACTGGAACCATCCGTTTTGTGATATTTTGTACTACTTTACATCAAAACTTGTCTAACTGTAAGTTATGATTATGATTATGAGTGTAAAGACCAGTCACTTCTGAGCTCTTTTGTCATGGTTATTAATCGATGGTAACACTTGCTGTGTCTCAATTTGCCCACTTATACTATGCCATACAAGTATAATGTACTATTTTGTAAATGATTTTTTTTTAAGTGTGTAGCAGAATAGTAGGCAAGCATTAGACATACTATTACTTCAAAACAGATATCACTGTCAGATAGTTAGATGAATCCTATCAACGTGCCTAGTAGTTTTTGTTTGTTTCTTTACCCCTTTTTGTGTACATAGTTCTGAACCGAATCCTCATCGAAAGCCCAATGGATTGTGGGTGATCTTAGCTGTTAATATGTGCATGGATCTGTATTTCGAACAATCCAATAGCCGGTTCACAGAGAACGCATCTTTGCTTTGAAAAAATCGTGGGCAGTGGAACGGGGAAGAAAAAGCAAGGTCTTGGGACTTTTTTATTTTTTTTAAGTTTAAACTCATTTGAACTTGAGTGCTTCATTTTTAGACATCATCTATGAGACACTGCAAACAGCGTGAATTAGGGCCGCACGATGTGTTGTTTAAGCATTGATATTGCGATGTACGAATCCATAATAGTCACATCGCAGGATGTGAGATGTAGGCTGTCGTAGTTGATCCGTTATTCATTAACTGTACGGGCCAGCTGCTCCCCGGCCCTTGACGAATGTAGAGTTAAGTTTCATTTGCATGTGTTAAGTCCTGCCAGTTTAACAGGGCAGAGAGAGAGAGAGAGAGCATGAGAGAGAGAGTGAGAGCGAGAGGGAGAGAGAGAGAGAGAGAGTACACGCACGTGCGAGAGAGAGACAGAGGGAGAGAGAAATAGAGACAGAGGGGGAGAGAGAGAGAGAGAGAGAGAGAGAGAGAGAGAGAGCCCCGGCCGCACGCTCACGTCTTCAAACAACACGAGCGCTTAAAATACCATTTAAAATAACACTCTTCAATCCTGTAAAATCATGGCAATATTTTACAATGTTTGAAGGCATATCTCATCAGTGAACAGCCTCAGAGTTCATGCTAGCTTTACACATCAAAGCGTTGTCGGCTTTAGATTGTGTTTTTTGTCTATTCAGGCTTGTCACCGACTCACACTGACGGACAGCATTCGGGTAAAGAGTTCTCAAGCGTACACAAACACTTTCTCTCAACACACTTTCAGATTGACCTTCACACTCACAATACCTCAGAGGTGTAACGTATTTGAGTGAATGTAATTAATAACTGTACTTGATTATCTTTTTGGATATTCTGTAGTTTGGATATTTTACTATTATCAACTTTGACTCTCTACTTCCCTACAAGTTTGAATAAGTATCTACTCTTTACTCCACTACACTTGTATTGACTGTTACATTTGCATTGCACCTATAGCTTTTTCTGCAGCAGTTGTTTTCAGCTTCAAAAGAAGTGATATCTACAAGGCACTGAAGTACTATATCTTGTGTGCTTTGCCCTAACTCACCCAATCTTGTCAATAAGGCTACTTTCAATGAAGGTGAGTTCATTAGCAATGGCAAAGAGGCTGAAACCAGGTTATCCAGTGCAAGAAGTCTTTGACTTCTTCATTTTACTTAATATTATTGTTACACTATCCTCCTGTATTCTAATCCTGTTATAATTTAGTTCACATTTTACTTAGTTTGCATTTTTGCCCGTCTTCAATAAGATCCTTTTACTTTTTACTGTACATTAGTTAGGCTTGTATTAGTTTTTGTAACAACCTTATTTCCATCAAAAAATAACTATGTTGCCATATATATTGTTATTGTGATATCAGTTTACTGGAATGGTGATAGTAGATGTTGCCAGCCACTACACTTGAGCTTCTATTCTAGGAGGATCATAAATAAATAATAAGGTCTGAACAGAAAAGCTGTTGTTGTGTTTCACTGCGGAGTCAAAGCTGTGAATCTGTGCATGTGAGAGCTGGAGGCAGGCGGACAGGAAGGATTGAATTAACCATCTGTTCTCATATACCTCTCATTATTCCTCTGCTGACGCTTACTGCCTCATTCAGAGAGGAGCCTTCACATGTGCGTCTTAAAAACACTGCACATGATTTAGAGCAACAGAATTAGTCCATTGTTCTTCAGAAGGTCAATAAAACCAACGGCTTATGTGTTTGAGAACTAAATGGTACATTTCCCCCCAAATGTCCTATTATTTCCCATATTATGTAAGTAGGATTGGCAATAGGTAGATGTTGTATTTTTACATTTATGTCAATGTTCTTATTTAGAAACAAAGAGTAAGTGAGAGCCATTATTATTTGTAAATTAATTTTTCCATTTCGTCATAACATTTTCAATATCATAATGCAAGAAATCTCATTATTACAATGTTAAATAAAAACAAATAGTGTTTATGCATCATTGTAGTACAGTATTTTATGTACTGCTTTCATGCTCATTTAAACTAAATAACATACTGTATAAAATACTGCATTAAAAAATTAACTCTTTCCCTGCCGTTGACAGAATTTTATGGCTTTCTGTGTTTTCACTGGTGTATGGTAGGAGGCACTATTACACATCTACTGAAATAGTTTTAAAAACTCTGGATCAAAACATGGCAAAGAAGAAGCAGAAACAAGCGAGTGCTTATATAAGCAGATGCATATGTAAAATAATGCGATCATCAAGCATTAAACAACATACAGTATGAATGAAAAATGCCTAACCCTACCGACTGCAGTTTTGACTCAGTTTTATCTATTTCATCTGTTTTGATCATTATTCTGAATCTGATCCAGACGTAGTCTTTGACAAAACTAGATTTTCTCAGCTTTTTGTCAAAAATGTTGTTTTTTATGACACTTGACAACATTCAAATGTTGATAATATTTTTTTAAAGTTTGTTTAAAAGCAGGGGCTCTGTTCTTTATTTTGGCATGCTACGTTTAGATAATCATGCAACAAAATATTCTGTGTGCCATTAAACTTTTGTGAAAATGATCAAAAACACAGGCGGGGAAAGAGTTAAAATTACTGTAGAACTGGTAGTACGAAAAATCCAGATGAAAACAAAAATAATAATCATCAGCTTGCATGGGAATTTCATAAAAAACATCATGAATGATTACTATAAAAAATAATAACATTTAAAATAGTTTTAGATTATATATATACCATGTTACACTGCTGTCATGTCAATTCATCCCTGGGAAAGAAGAGTGCCTACTTGAAAAATTATACATTTTTCAAAGTCTATCTATGACATTACTTCTAAAACATTGTGAGGAAAGATTCTGACAAGCAATTAATGAGACGTTAAGAAACTGACACGTACTAACAATAGGTTTATATATGCCAGCGAACGCAACCGCTAAGAGCGCGCACTGACCAGAAGAGTTCGTACAGAAGCGATTAGATCTTGATGAATCGTGCTGGCACCCAGGACTTTATTTGTCTGTTTAGTTGTTGTTCGTCTCATCTCCTATAAAAAGCCTCTAGCTTCACAGAGATTGCTGCAGAACAGATTTCTCCGGCTGAAGCGACACCGACGCACTCGTATCGAGCAGATTGGGTGATTTCAGCCGCCCGGTCATCTTCCTCTCGCTGTCTCTGCTGAGGAGACCCAGTGAGGTGTTAAAAGTTGATTAGGTGTCTAAAGGTCATATAACCGAAGCTGTCACTATCCCAGAGGACTGCAGTCATGGGCTTAATGAGCCAAATCCTGCTCTATTTACTTAACGGAGGCCCGGCGCATTGGTCATAAGGGCCCGGAGAAGAATCGCTGTAGCGACAAATGCACTAATTGACAAAAAAAGACATAGATAGTAAGATTATTGAGAGGAAACAGCTAGTAGAGCAAGTACCAGTTAGATCCAAACCTCTGGTGATATCAGCGCTTACAACAACATCTGTGTGATAAAAAGGTCAGCTACCTGGGATGTTGTCATCATACATACAGTCCTGGTGTTTGTTTGAGGGAATTCATAGGGAATAATAGACAGGACAATTAAACCTGCAGCGATCGATCGCTAATGTCACACGAGTGCGTTCAGCCACACACTACAGCTCAGTGTCATCAGTCTGGTTGTCTTTCTCTTCGTCCTTTGCAACCGTTGGAAATAAGCTGCTTTTTATTAGGCGTGTTTGCTAAGTCAAGCATCAGTAGTAATACTAAATCAAGGCTCGAGATGTAGAGACCAGATATCGTGGAAAAGTAGCTAAACGCATTCTGTGTGAACGGCCACTAATAAGAGTCCTAGCCTAGCATCACACTATCATATACACCTTAGCATCTGCATTGCAATCCCAGGATCCCCTAGCTTGGTGCTTGTCAGTTTTAGGCAAGTATCACGCTTGGTAAAATGTAAAGCATGGTTTTAAATACTGTTTTGTTGTTTTGGGGTGAAACTGATGGACTTGATGGAGATGAGATGTGTTGATGGAGAGCACAGTTTTGTCACTCAGGCATGTTTCACTTTTATGTGCAATGCCAGACTGTATAGATTAGACAATAACTCATTATAGTAAATGAGCTCAGATAAATCAGGGTGTTGCAATCACTGTAATGTTCAGCTAACATCCATGTTCTCCAGGGATCTTCCGTGTGTCAGGTCTGAAAGCTTGTGACAGTGATGAAATCCTCTCTGAAAAAATAACGTGCCAATTTCTCCTTCAAGCGTACCGGTCAGCTCCGTTCATAACTGTCTCGAGACAATAAAGACTTGAATCTATCATCTTGTCTCAAGAGAAAAGGGTTTTTTTTAATCTGCAGCTTTTTTATTTTATTTTTTTCTCCAGTGACTTTTGATCTGGCAGAACCCTCGTCTTTTTGTTTTGTATCTGCTTGACTGATGCATCATGGTCCAGAGGTACATTCTCGTCTCGTCTTGGTAAATCAATTAAACAACGTTAACATGGACACCTTTTGTTTCAGTCAGAAAGAAATAATTCGGATGAATTTGATAGTGTTTATATAAAGGATAAATAAATTGATTGATCTCTATGTCTTAATATGCATCTATGTGCGTTTGATTTGCAAGTATTAATAACTTGATGCAATTACAATGTAAAAAAAAAAGATTTTTTTGGATAAAAGTGAAATGTTCATGCACTGCTTAACTACTTACTATGCGTCTATATTTATAATAACTTCAGAAGAAACACAGATAAGGTGTTTTTTTTATAAAAAGGTACATAAAATGTGTTATCTTAATCCTGACATTTCAATCTGTGGCTCTTTCAATCAGAGCTCTGTTCTGATTAGCACACATATTAGAGTTGCTAATTAAAGAAATGAATGAACCCCACCAGTGCTGGAGTAGCCCTGTCCGCGGCCTGCCAATTAGAGGGATTTTCATTGGAGCTCGCCGCATCTGAAGTGTGCCTGGAATAACAACAGTTCTCCAAATGCCATATTTCATCCTGTTCTCTGCCGTGGAAATCCTGGTGGAAGGAGGCTCCCTGGAAACACTGGAGCCAGAGACGGCATGAGAGTGACAGATCAGATGAGTGACATGCTCTCTCATATCTGCACTCCAGGGAAATAAGCTCGTAATCCAGCATGCACTGTTACACCGGCAGGCAATAGGCTTCATCCTGCAAGGCTGTGAAAGCCACCTCATGATTCAGATAGCAGGAAAAGAAACAACCCCTGAGTAATGCAGTACCTGCAGGTGTCTGACGGAGCACGTCTCTGGCTATATGAGTGATCTTAAAGTGATGTGGCACATGAGATGAAGCAGTGTTTACCTGCTGCTGCTGACAAGGCCCTCGCAACTTCTTCCGTTTTTCTTTTTTTCCGTGCAGCACTTCTAACGCTCCGCTCTAATGGCTTTCCTCATTATCTTTTGAACTCATCGAAAGTGACGAGGAGAAACAGGGAAGGTATGGCTGGTACGTGGGAGGCTCCAACAGGCCACCCAAACATCAACACGTTCAAAATCAGCTAAAATACCAAACTATGGAGAAATGCAAAGGCTTTTACTGTCGAATTTTGAAGTTACAAAACAAAAACACATACAAAAGACTTAAAATTTTGTATTTAAGATGTACAAAATAACACGAGACTGACACACAACATTGTAATCTTTCACATGGAAACATATGTGCATGCAATAAAAGATCTGTACTCACATCATTTAGATCTTCACAAAACAGGTTTGAAAAAACAAGATCACAATCTATTCCTGAGATTATCCTCCTGACGCAGGTCTTGGGCTCACTGGTCTGCATTATGTCAAACAATTGCATGGACATGGATGCATGCAGGCTTGATCTTTGCCTTGTTTCAATCTTGATACTAGTTCTAGGGTCTCAAGATATGATTTTGCCAAATTTAGATTTAGGCCAACCAAAACACCTCTGTCTGTCTGTGATTGGTTACTTTGCTCAGTGCTGCAAAAACATGTCGTAAACACTCTCCAGAGCGCAAACACAAATACGCAATAGTTTGCCAATATGCTATTATTACAGCTTCAACTTGGAGAGCTCTTGCTTGTTTTTGTTTTAGCACCCTCTAGCACCCACATAGAACCGGGTCTGTTCATTAAATGCTCACTACGGTTAATGCATGCTCCAATAATTGATAGCTTGGGACAACAATAACTAGTAGTTGAAGTAGTTGCCTGCAAATCTGTGAAACTGCTAGTGTAAAGATTATGAGGCAAGAAAACAAGTGCATTTCTGTAAAAGAGTAAAAAAAGTATTTGTTTTTACAAATTGGGAGTTGAAATTCTTTGATAGCGTGTCACAGATGTTGCCGGGAGAGTTTAATTTGTTTTGACCCCGAGCATTCCTTTAAGAAACATGTTTTTAAAATGTCAAGCTGACGCATGTACGCATTGTGGCACATATCCTGCGCTGACATTAATTAACTGCACTTAGCAATGAGGGGAATCAGGCCTTTGCATGTTATGTTGTGTGAAACAGCCCACTCACAACACCGGCTTTTCATTCGGGTCCAAGGGTGGCCATTTCTTCATCCGACTCCAGTTAAATCACTCAATGGAAGAGGGTGTTCGGTGCACGAAATGTGCTGCTAAGCTCTCGCTGCATGGTTTGATATTATATTAGCATTACAAAGGTTTTCCCAGAATCCGTGACACACAGCCAGGGGGAGGGGGAAGATCATTTGCTTTTCATAGGAAGAAAATTGCTGTTTCCTCAAGAATGTGACACTGGATTGATCGAAATGGAAGAGCTGTTTTTACACGACAGAGTTGCTGGTTACAGCAGCGTGCATCTATTGCTACATCCTTTTAATTCCCATAAGCAACCAGGGGGCAGATAATCAGGCCGAGCTGGCACACGTAAAATCATTGAAGACAATTAACAAGTGAAAAACGGTGTTTCTCACATAGCGTGAGTATGCATGCGTTACGGATGGGGAGGTGAGCTCTACTTGGCGCCGGTTCTCCATGCAGAAGAATAGACTTGGCACCTCTGAATGCATCTCCGCTACGGCCCGTTGTCACTCGCTCTGGTTTCCTGCCAATCGCCAACTTGTCGGAGCGAGATTTGCCACAAAGAAGTTGGCAAGCCTGGGAAACACTGCTGATGGAGTGTGATAATGCAGGCCTTGCCTTCGGATACTTGGATGGCATCAGAGAGCAGACGGAGTCAAAAAACAGCTTTACCGTGGCTTTACTGTGCCACACATGCAGGTCATCTTGCGAGCGCGGGGTTTCCAGTGGCGGGAGGATTAAGCCGTCTCATTTTTTTAAACTGAATGAAAGCGATGCATCACAACGACTGTTAAAATGTGTGATTCTGATATAATAATTATTATTAGCCAAGCACTAATTGCCTATGCATTTTAAAAGAAAAGAGTCGACCAGATTCTCATAAATGATTGTTTCGGAATTCCTCTGAGGACTGATCATTCTTTTCAGGACATCTTGCTTGAATCACCTGTTTTATAACATGCTAAAACGTTTGAATGACACACAATCTAGACATTCTACATGAAATTACTGGGTCCTGAATGGCTGTAGATGTCAAGGCCTCATGCCTTAAGGATTTTAAAGCATGAAAAGCATGAGGCCTTGACATCTACAGCAGAATCCACAGCATGGTCAAGCTTTATTTCTTAACACTGCATACAGTATCTAAAAGACTACATATTACATGCATCCAATTAGAATGGCCCTATAATTCAAGTAATGGAAGCAAAAATATCCCTAGGTTTTAGTTTTTTAAATGTATACGATTTGATATAGTTTTGATAAAGTTTTGCCAAATATCAATCACAAATGTAATACTGATTATACCATAGTTTAACAAACGAGGTGTTAATTGACTGAATTACATTTCTGCAATGAAAGAGATCCAATCAAAGCTGGAGAGCAGGACATTTGTGCATCTCGGAGCAACACTGCAGTGTTTCGTTCCCGAACAAATCTATTTTTGAATGAATCACTTGAGTCAATGATTCAGTGGTCAATTCGTAAAGAGAGCCACTTGCTTCTTTCTGAATGAATCAGGTGTTTTGGCCAAATCGTTTTAATGAGTGATTCAATGAATGGCTCATTCAGTCAGGGTCTTCCATGACCTAAACCAGCCAAAGTGTCATCTCAAAAATACACTCAGCAAAATATTATTTAATTATCATGACACCATGTGACATGAGCATCTGAAACAGCCAATAGAAAGACAGCCAGGAAACGAGATCACTGCATTAGTGGTAGAAGTCAGATATCATGAAGGGCAACTCTGAACAAATCTTAAAATTGGGGTAAATCGAACAGAATTTAGGGGACAACTCTTTTATTGAGCGTAAACACTGTACATTGCAATTCTGAATCATTTCTGATGCAACATTGCTGGATATCACCCTCAGGCAATAAATGAGATCTCTGTAAAGACTTGGACAGCAGTGAGAAATAAGGCTGCAACTAACCTTTTTCAGATCGATTAATCTATCGATTTTTACTCTATTCATCTTACTGATTATTTTCTGACTGGTCGGCTAATCCTTTTGTTTAAGTGGTTACAAGGTAAGCCATGTACTACAAAAAACCTCCTAAGTTTCAGAACTCAAAACTTCCTTGTTAGTCCAAAAAAAAGCTTTTATTAAATCCAAGGTGCAAAAACGATTTGTTTCATATTTTCTCAGTTTGACGTCAACGCCTACTTTTACATCACTGCCTCTTTAGCTCCGCCCACAGTCTACAAATACAAGAGAGACTCAATATAAAGTCAAACTTTTTTTTTTCATCCGATTCTACCAAGAACAAATGATCCACTCTATGCCATACAAATTCATTTCATAGTTCATTACTCTTACTGTATGTCAACAGTGGTGTCTCGTTCAGAGCAGACGGAAAAACACTAAACATAACTGAAAAATGAAAGAGCAACCGCTGAGTGAATGAAATGTCCCTCTCAGTGCTGTACACATCCTCTGACCGATCTGCTTACACAGACACAGGCTTTCAGTTCAGAAAGCTCCTCTAATGAAAATCAATGGTATCAATGAGAGCTATTTGAGCTTCTCCACCACTGCAGCACAACAGATCAATTAAGATACTGAAAAATACTCCCTTTCACATGCTTTAATGTGGCAACCTCTTTTAAAATCCAAGCCTCTGAATATAGAAGCAAGCTTATCGGTCCAAATGTAAAGCAGGCAGATTTGAGTTACAGTATACTCAGAATCGATTGTAATTTAATCAGTATGTACATGTGTGTGTACAATAAAGAGATAAAGCGAGTATGTGAATGTGTGTGTGTGAAACGGAGAGATGTGTGAATCCAAAACCTTCTCCTTCTGTGCCATACACGCACGGAGAAATGAACATTACCACCAATATCTGGATTACCAACGTTTGATGCACACTTACTTCTCAGTGATCTTTTATAAAGCCTTAATGACGTGAGAATCCACGGCTGGTTTGACACATCTTGTGTTACAGTTAAAGTGCTGTTACTTCAGTTTGAATTCAATCCTAATCACAGAAGTCTTCCTGTGTGGCAGCGAGTTCTCTCTCAGTTCAGGACTCTGTATGTAAACAGGCAAATGCAATTAATGAAACGGCCCACCGTGACCAGATTTGTGTAAATACAGTTGTTTTGTATTGAAGGGACAGTCCTCATTTACTCATCATGATGTCATTCCAAACCTGCATGACTTTCTTTCTTCTGCGGAACAAAAGATATTGAGGAAACGGTCTCAGTGTTTTTGTCCATACAATGAAAGTCAATGGGGTCCAAAGCAACATTTGAACTAAAAACACTGGGATAAACTCTGAGGTCCAATGCTGTTTCAGTATATGTGGCCCTGGAGCACAAGTGTCACTTTTTCGAAATTGGGATTTATACATAAATAAAAAAATCATCTTTCCATTGATGTATGGTTTGTTACGAGGATAATATTTGGCTGAGATACAACTATTTGAAAATCTGAGGGTGCAAAAAAAATCTAAATATTGAGAAAATCATCTTTAAATTTGTCTAAATGAAGTTCTTAGCAATGCATATCACTAATCGAAAATTATGTTTGGATATATTTACAGTAGAAATTTGATAACTATCTTCAAGGAACATGATCTTTAATTAATATCCTACTGATTTTTGGCATAAAAGAAAAATCTATAATTTTTACCCATACATACATATTTGGATATTGCTACAAATATGACCCAGAGACTTTGTGCTTTTGTGATCTAGGGACACATATATGAAAATTAAAACAAAATACAGTAACACTTTACAATAAGATTCCATTCGTAAACATTTTGTAACGGCATTAGTTCATCTCATTTAAACATTTACTAATACACCATTAAAATCGAAAGCTGCATCTGTTAATATTTAATGGACCGGAGCTAACATGAACTAACAATTAACAATTGTAAACAAAGATGAATAAAAACTGTCAATGTATTGCTCATTGTAAGTTAATGTTAGCTAGTGTGTTAAAGTGTTGCTAAAATATGTTTTTGTGAGTTCTGCAGAAGAAAGTCATCAATTTTTAGACCTACATGGGAGAATTTTTTTTTATTGTTAATTTCCTGTAAGTGAATGTGAACAAGCAGAGCAAAAACAAATACTAAATAAATAATAAAATAAAAATATATTTTTTGAGTTCAGTTGTATTTATATGCAGTATTCATACATGCATTGTTATATGAATTGAGTCAGCGTAATGCTTGTGTTTTCTGTTCTCTACGGTTTAGCTGAACAATCGGTGTGTGTTGAATACACACTTGTGCGTCTGGTTTCCAGAGCAGTGTCCATGTTTGACTCTTCTCGCCTCCTCTCCTGTGCTGCCAGACCTGAGACAGACAGCTAAAAAACATCGGGTTCACTGTTTTGGAGAATGCTTTCTCTTCAGTCTGACCTGAATGATGTGTATTTTCAAGGAGAACACAGCCTATTTAGATCGTCTCAGAACGGAGTATTTTAAGGCATTGTCAGCACACTCCCAGTGTCAAGGCCCATCCAAAAAGTAAACAGCAATATTATTCTAGCTTTTGAGATGATAATATTTGGCCACAAGAATCCTTTACAGCAAAGGCAATCCCAGAATGCACTGCAACTAGCTTTGTGAAAGAACGTAAGGCGAGAGAAATCTTTATAGATAAACACTACTGGTCAAGTTCAGAGTGATTTTTCAGTATTAATCAGCAAAAACTGTTTTCATCAAAAACAATAACAAGAAACATTTCTTAAGCAGTAAATATTATTCTGATTTCTGACGATCATGTGACACTGAAGACTGGAGGAATGATGCTGAAAATACAATCACAGGAATAAATTACACTTTTTAAATGTATTCAAATACAAAATGGATATTTTAAATTGAAATAATATTTCACAATAATGCATTTTTATTATATTTTTTTATCAAATGCAGCCTTGCTGAGCATAAGGAATGTCTTTCAAAAATATTAAAACATCTTAACGATTCCAAACTTTTGACCAACAGTGAATATATCGTATATAGATCATAATGATTGTCATCCATTTGTAAACATCTATTAACAAACAGACTATTTTAGCCATGTTTGGGTGTGCTTTTTTAAGCTTATTAGAGAATCATGTCATTAGCTTAGCAACATGCTAATGCCAAACACCACCGGATTCAAGTCTGCTGTGCTCTTCAGTCAGGTTTTCATTTAGCTGTTAGCTGTTAGCGGATTACTAGGCTTTCAGACTGAGCTTTTACCCTAATGTCCTGTATTTACTGTAATATATGTGTCCCTGGAGCACAAAAGCAGTCTTAAGTCTCTGGGGTATATTTGTAGCAATAGCCAAATATACATGTGTGTGTCAAAATTATAGATTTTTCTTTTATGCCAAAAATCATTAGGATATTACGTAAAGATCATGTTCAATGAAGATATTTTGTAAATTTCTTACTGTAAATATATCCAAACTTAATTTTCGATTAGTAGTATGCACTGCTAACAACTTAATTTAAACAACTTTAAAAATGATTTTCTCAATATTTAGATTTTTTTGCACCCTCAGATTTCAGATTTTCAAATATTGTCCTCCTAACAAACCACGCATCAGTGGGAAGCTTGTTTATTCAGCTTTCAGATCATGTATAAATCTCAATTTCAAAAAATTGACCCTTTTGCCTGGTTTAGTAGTCCATGGTCACAACTGTGGTATATTCTCCATACATCCAGTGTTGTATGTTTACTAATGTCGCCCAGTTTTCCCAAATTTAATCAGCAAATGATCTATCTCAGATTATAAAAAGGCAATGTGGCAGTACATTTCCATGCAGTAATCCGTAATCCGACCTGCTTGATCACACCTGAAAGGGACAGTTCACCCAAACATTGTAATTCTGTCTTTTCCTCACCTTCAGGTTATTCCAAGCCTGAATTAATTTCTTTCTTCCGCTGGTCACCATTAACTTAAATGTTATTTTTCCCATACTATGCAAGTCAACAGGGACCAGAAACTGTTTGGCAACCAACACTCTTTAAATTATCATAAAAAAATAAAGGAACTCTTACAGGTTTGGACCAATTCGAGGGACAGTAAATTTTGAGTTAATGCACGCTCACACATGAAAATTAATATTCTAACATTCTGACATCAGAAGACTTGAAAAATGAAAATTATGAAAAATATTCATGAACTGATTCTTTAGTGTTTTGGAAAGACATTTGAAATTATGACAGAATTACAATGTTTGAAAGGATGACCAGACACCCCTGTTTCCTGGGGACATACCTAGTTTTTGGTGTCCTGTCTGGACTGTAGCTGTCCATGGAAATGTCCCTGTTTTACAGCAAAACAATGATTACTTTCACCAGCAAAGGCGCTGTGAGCTTTACTGATTACTAGCCGCGCACCGCTACTGGAGCCATGAACGTCAGCCAAGCGCTATTATCATCAATTATCAAAAGAGACACTGTTATTGGTTTCAAGGTAGTCACATACTAACTATACATGTTAAAACAAAGTAATGCTGTTTGTGTGCACTTTATAACATATAAACTGAACAATTATATTTGCATAAAGCACATACTTTCCATTCTCCATTCTGTCACCGATGGAGTTTCGGTTCCTTGACGCTGTCGCCTCTGGCTTGCTTAGTTGGGGTCACTTCATCTACAGTGATATCATTGACTTGATTGCAAATAAATGCACAGAAACTATTTAACTAAACAGAGATATCATCACTGAATTCAATGATGAACTGCCTTTAACTATCATTTTGCATTATTGAGACATTGTTTTCCTAATGAATGTTTTTCAGTTGCTTTGACGCAATGTATTTTGTTTAAAGTGCTATATAAATAAAGGTGACTTGACTTGACAAAATGAGAATAAATCTAAAATAATAAGCCTGATAAGGGACAGTAAAGATCTCCAGAGATCTCTAAAGATTTCCATTTCCATTTTTATTTTTTGAAAAGTTAACTTTAAAGAAAAGTACGTTTTATTAATCATATGTTGTCATATTTATTGTTATTTTTTTATGTGTTTTTGTAAAGTCATAATTTTGTTATACTCCTATTTTGATCTGTTTACTATTTGCAGTAATTACTGTTTACTTTTCATACTGTATTTTTTTGTAAATTGTAGGCCTATTAATAAACTAGGGTAAGTTTGATCCTCAAACATCATTTTAATACATAGAAACCACAACAATTGTTTCTTTTCTCAAGTGAGATTTCAATGATATTTTGACCACTGAACTATGAAATGTCCTTATATGTTAGGCCTGCACAATAAACCAGATTGTAATTGTATTCATTATTTCTGCTTCTCTCAATTTATTAAGCATTATAGTCTGAAATTTTAGCTGCCTGGTTATTATCTTTGAAAAGATTTTTAATGTGACATTTGCATTACCTTGCACAGGTTACAAGCCTCCAAAAGAGTCCATGTTTGCGGTTGCCAGATTTCAAGTGTTTAAATCCCCCAATTACAGCTTTTTTCTTAAATCGAAGTGGGTTGGGGCTGAGAGCCATGGGAGCCAATGATCCCACCCCACTCATCATAATGATAATTATATTCAACTTACTTCCATTAACAGCACATTCATTCAGAACTTTATAGATAAGTGCTAATTAGCAACAGCACACTGGCATGTACTAATGTGGTCACCAAAAAGACTTTAAAAAGACCAAAAAGACAATACTTGCATGTAAATAGTCAAACAACATGCAGTATTTGTAGTCTCTAAGTATTGCTGTCCATCCTCAAGCTAACCACAGGCTGTACTCTTCACCGCAACGGTTACACTACAAAACCAACATAAAAGAAACTTATAATGTTAATCCTAACATTACACAACTTTTAAGTACTAACTCTTTATGTTCATCTTGTGTAAAAAAACACAAAATAACACTTCATTTCTACATTTATTTTCCTTGATGTCTGATGCAAAGCATGCTGGGAACTAGAAAATGCAATCGTTTTTTATATTTTTTATATATATCATATTTCAATTAAGTCCAATGAACTTTCATTATTATTTCATTGACATTAACTCATTTCATCTAATTAATTTCACTGTTAGGTTTTACAGTGCGTGTCTGGATAAACATGAGTGTGGAATGATATTTGTAAACTTAACCTCATTTTTAGTATAAGGACACTTGTGATTTTACAGTTGGAGATATTTATGACATTTACATAGAATTTTTTTTATGCAAAATGTTCATGACTTTGTTGAAAACTAGAATACTGATGTATAAAAAAAAATGTACAAATATCACCCCACACTGTTTTTCTGAGACCACTAACCAGCTACATAATGACTGGAAATCCACAACAACTGCACTCAAGAGAGTTGATATACGACTGAAGTTCATTCAAGTGATGACATGAATCATTTAAATATGAGAAAATGTGAGATTAGTTTTCTTGTTATTCATTTAATCAAAGATGCTTCTCTAACATTGATTAAATCACAGTTTTCATTAAAAAGCTGAAATAGATCTGACTTTATGCTCAATATTCATAATTTAAAGAAAGGTTTCGTTTTCATTAATTTTGCAATTTCTGGTATGTAATGTAAGCACAAGCCAATCTTGTAATTGTGTTTACCGAGTGTCAAAATGTTTTCACTGTGCACATACATTGGGTCAAGAGCCTCAATTACCCTCCAAACGACTCGCATTATAACACAAATAAAGTAGAAGATAAAAATCCAGGACACATGATTCAAACTAATGCCATCCATCATGAACAAGCTCTGTTTAATTTGTGTCTTGTGGGCAGTGCTGTCTGCGGCCACACTCCACACTCCACGTCCGGGGAAGATGTGGCCTAATGGTTAGAGGGTTGGACTCCCAATCGAAGGGTTGTGAGTTCTAGTCTCGGGCCGGACGGAATTGTGGGTGGGGGGGGGTGCATGTACAGTTCTCTCTCCACCTTCAATACCACGACTTAGGTGCCCTTGAGCAAGGCATCGAACCCCCAACTGCTCCCCGGGCGCCGCAGCATAAATGGCTGCCCACTGCTCCGGGTGTGTGCTCACAGTGTGTGTGTGTGTGTTCACTGCTCTGTGTGTGTGCATTTCGGATGGGTTAAATGCAGAGCACAAATTCTGAGTATGGGTCACCATACTTGGCTGAATATCACTTCACTTTCACTTTATGCAAGACTACTTTTCTTTTTCTGCTAGGTCATGCTCCACAGACAATTAAAAGCATTTAATTAAAATCACAAGACACTTCTGCTTTTGACCCGGGTTCAGTGTCCTGAGCTACAGCTAACAGAGACTGCTTTGATTTGATACCCACCAAGAACATCGCTCGACAATCAGATCAGCCGTTTTCTCTCAAGACTAAAACGCCATATCTAAACGCCCAGCATGCATCAGGACTCAAACTGGAGCACTGTAGATGTGCTGTGTCACCTGTCTCAAGTGCATATGCTGTAGGGTGTGAAAGCTGTGTTATTGAGAAATCCATGAAAAACCAGTAGCCACTCGCGTCACCGCTCTGTCGCTGACATGCCTTTACGCGCCTACTGTGATTATTTTTTGAGATCTGACTCAAACAGCAAATAACCCACATGGTTTTCAAGAAGGAACAATAAAATATGGCTGAGTGAGTCTTCTTCATCTAAATCCGACCTTATTTTATTCAGCTACCTGGTCTTTTTATTTCTCGGCACTGAAAATTCTACATTAACTGGTTTATTGCATTGTTTAACGTCACTAATCAACCGAAATACATTCATTTATACCAACAAAATCAGGTATAAATAGCTCTCAAATGTAACAGTTGCAGGTTCCCACTTTTTTAGGGCCAATTGTGCAAAAGTCTTAGGCAAGTTAGTATTTTCACCCCAAAGAATGGTGTTCGGACAGTTATTTATATCTTTTGCTGTAGTGTGTCAGTAGGAAATATCAGTTTACATTTCCATCTAATCTTAAAACCTTTTTTTTTGGGGGGGGGGGTGAAAATACTGATGTGCCTAAGACTTTTGCACAGTACTGTACTTTACAAATGACATTGTTGCTACTTTATAAAGAATGAGCATACAGTGATTCACATAACTGATTAAAGACAGTGACATCCAAGGAGTGTGTGAATGCTTTGGATTTATTTGAAATATTTGTAATGTTATCCATTGTTTTTTTTTTTTTTTGCAATTTTTTATTTCAGTATTGTTTCAGGCACCATTTAGGCACCGGTACCGTTTTAAAAGTATCGAAATGGCACCGATATCGTAAAAAAAAACATATCGATACCCAACCCTACCAATGAATCACATCCTCTGAATCATTTAAAATAATTTTTCTAGCTAACGAACAATAAAACAGCCAATCAGAAAGTCTCCTGCTTTAAAGTATTTTCAACAAAACTGAAGCATGCACTTATAATAAACAAAAGGTTTTTGTGTGTTGGTGTGGATGATATAGTTTGTTATAATTATCGTTCTTGGTGTGAAAAAAAAAAAGTATGAATGTATCCAAGGCTGTCTGTTTAAAAAAAAAAAAAAAAAGGCAAGAAAGACAAAATTACCCAAAAAGGCAGAGCAGTATTAGCTAATACAGAATCCTTTCATATTTCTGGGGTATTTAGCTATTAATGTTACATCAGAATTGTTATGCTAGGCAGGATGGAGGCGAGAACAGGCAGATCCAAATGCAAAATAAGGTTTAATACTACAAAGAACAAAACAAAAAATGGGTAAAAAAAGAAATCACAGAGCAGGAGAACAAAGAAAACCAAGACAAGAACATCTACAGGGAGCAACAACTGACAAACAAGCACTGAATCACATGAGTTTATATACACAGTGTAACGAGGTAACGAGGGGGTGGAGCTAATGAACTGTCATGGTAACCAACAAGACAGTGGTAGAACCAAAGGCAAACAGGAGTGAACACAGAAATACTGGAGTATTATTCAAAATAAGAGTAAAAGACATGACGGGAACACAGGCAGGGATCATGGCAGGAATTAATAAAAGTTATTTGGATTATTAGGAGCAGGGCCTCAATTCTACAATTGTACTCTACACTTTATATCATCACTCTCATTTTCACTGTTTTCACTAGTGCTGTCAAACGATTAATTGCAATTAATCACATCCAAAACCAAAGTTTTTGTTTACATAAAAGATGTGTGTGTATTGTGTATATTTATTATGTATGTATAAATACACACACATCAGGCCAAGCACTGTCAAGTTAAGTTTAAAGGGGGGGTGAAATGCTCATTTTCACTCAATCTCCTGTTAATCTTGAGTACCTATAGAGTAGTACTGCATCCTTCATAACTCCAAAAAGTCTTTATTTTTATTATATTCATAAGAGAAAGATAGTCTGTACCGATTTTTCCCAGAAAAACACGAGCGCCTAGAGGCGTGACGTGTGGGCGGAGCTAAAGAATCACAAGTGCCAGTAGGCTTTTGTGTTGAGAGCGTGTGGAAGCTGTGACACAGATCCAGAGGCTGAAATTTAACAAGAGCAACATCAGCAAAGGCGTCTCTATGTGGTATGTACTGAAACTGTATATATATGCTTAGCGGTTTTGGAAAATGACTAAGTTCCACTTTTCTGTCGTCTTTTTTTTTTTTTTTTTTTTAAAGCTGTACATGTGGAAAGTGCAGTTTGATGACAACATCGCATGTTGTTTACTTGATGTGCTTACGCGCCGATAGCTAAGTTAACAACACAGAGATATTTGAAGCAGTTTTACTCGCCGCCTGCGGTTCCAACACACGATCGTGACCCTTTTTCGTTGGGACTGCATTATCCTTAAGAAATAAACGATGTGCAAATCCAGCGTCAAACTGAGCCTTGTTTGTAAAACAAGCATCTTCGAAATGCAGGGAACAAACAAAAACACTTGCACAACTCCGTTGATGCTCTGTAAAAATAAACTCCAATCCACTGGTCCCTTAATGCTGTTTCTCTTTTGGTAATCTGTGCAGGGTTGTCTTGCACTGGCAACCAAAAACACACTCCTTTTGTGACATTTCGCGACGCTCTCGCTCTGATCAGTGAATGTCTCTGCTCTCAGTGCTCTGCTATACGGGAGCGTGCTCTTCCGTCAGAAGTGCCTCAGGACCCATATAAGGAAATTCCGCTCCATCTAACGTCACACAGAGCCATACTCGAAAAAAACTTTCCGAAACTTGTGACAAACCGGAAGTAGTATTTTTGGAACAAAAATACTCCTTCAAACGTACAACTTA
Source organism: Carassius auratus (assembly GCF_003368295.1). NCBI lineage: Eukaryota > Metazoa > Chordata > Actinopteri > Cypriniformes > Cyprinidae > Carassius > Carassius auratus. Next base: position 2,025,175 of record NC_039256.1, on the reverse strand, counting down.
ATTTTTGAAACTTTGTCCATGTTTAGCATGGGAATCCAACTCTTTAACAGTGTAAAAAACTCAGTATGCATGAAATAGCACCCCCCCCCCCTTTAATTAATTAAAACAAGTGAGCTGAACAATAACACAGTATAGACATCTGCGTCCATACAGAGTACCTAAAACATCTACAATGCACTGGCCAAGCTTGAGAAGAGCATATTTCTGGCCATATGATCAAAGCAGAGCAGCAGTCATGGATCTGCAAGCTTAACCAGCCAATGTTAATCAATACCTGCACACAATGAAGATCATTATAATAAGATGAGAAATTACGCTGTATCTGTCCACAGCATTATAGACAAAGAAAGTGCTTTGGGCGAAAAGGATTCTGGGCAGTTCTTCAAAAGGAAAGCGGCAGGCTCTAGTTATTTGGCCTGAAGTAATCAAGTGTATTGATCGGTGGGTGTAGATGCTTCTAGAGGTCTTTGTGTGAGAGAAGGGAGCACACATATCCTTTGGGTCATTAGAGGCGTTTATTCTGGCAGCATCTAAGACAATCCCACTTCTGAATGAGGTGATGAAAAGCAGCTTCTTATTTAGTTCACCCAATCAATGTTCCTCTGTGATCGCATACAACCCCCAAAACAACCCCCTCGCTAAGAGCACAACCCAATAGGGGCCAATTCCCACTCCCACCATGGCCCGTGACTCTACCAGCTCGTAAAGAGACGTGCCATTTTAGGCTTAGTGATGGCCAATTAAAAGAGTCCGGTGCAGTGGGTGGGGGGTGCGGGCATCCCATTAAGTGGATAAGGTTAATGAGTTATTTGTATGGTTGACGTCTTCTATGAGTCGGAAAGGTTAGGCGCCTCTACTCAGCTGCCCTTTGGAGTTGTGGTGAAATCTACCCCATTTACACGCTCTCCCAAGCAACCATAATGAGGGTCACGCTGGTCCATGTGTACGACTGAAAGCTCCTGGAACAAACAAGCTGCTCCGAGCCAAACATGAAGTCTCACTTCCTCAAAACCATCATCCGATCTAGCAACAGGACCCCTCTATTTGCGGCGACTTCAGGATGCATTTCAAGTCAATCTTAATAGCGAGTGTGCTAGGGCTGGAACAATAAATCGATGCATCACAAATCAAGAAATTATTCTGCCTCGTTTCTGAGTTTTTCCGAAGGTATCACAATTCTCTCTTGAATCGATATTGAGCTTAGTTTTTAACAGCAGATGGCACTGCATGCTTTAGAAGTAGCCGTATTCTGCTTGCTTCCAGTTCCTTAAAGAAGCACCACTTGAACCTAAAATAATCATTCATAAAGTTAAAAAAGGTTTCAACTAATTACAAGGGCTATGTTTACATTACTCTCGCATCATAAAGGCATAAAATCCTATGTCCAAGTACATTTTTATATTACTCAGCCGCACAAACAAGCACTCTTCTTCATGAGCATTTGAGTGTGCGGTTAAAAACGAGCCTAGAGTGCCATCTGCTGTTCAAAGTTTAGCTCAGAATCTATTCGAGACAGAATCGCGATGCATAGATTTATTGTCCCAGCCCTAGAGTGTACATCCCTGAACCACATTCCCTTTAATACTTAGCTCACGGTAACGCAATAAATGTGACAATAATCACAAAATATGCTTGTCACTTCCATCCGAGTGGAGTGATAATATTCAACTGACCACAAGAATGACGTGACTATGAAACAGAGCCATACTTTTGTCAGGTCTCTCATGTCAGTGGGCAGCGGGTGCTTCTTAAGCGCAAGTATTTGACAAACACAAACAAATGAGGCAGCTTGCAGTGACTCAGTGCTCTAATGAACCACTGTATTGAGAATTTGCACTCAGACTAAAATGTCTATGTGGCTCCCAGCTGCCCCTCTGAATACCAATTACTGGGGGGATGTGGGGGGTTGGCTAAAGTCTGCTATATCATTCCTGCCTTTACAGTAAGACACATAGAGAGAGAGGGAGAGAGAGAGAGAGAGAGAGAGAGAGAGAGAGAGAGATGGCTGCTGGGAAAGCTTCAGTGAGAAAGGACACTACAAAACAAAACAACTAGAATTTCCTTCCTTGACGAGAAGCTGGAAGACTGAGCTGTTTTGGTCTTTTTTTATACATGGATACCAAAAAAAACAACAACTTGAATATTGCTTTTTAAAAAAAAAAAAAAAAAAAATTATTTGAGATATGCTATATTGTACATATATCATTATAATCCATTATACAGTATGTCTGTAGATTAAGCTGTGCAATAATTCTGTTTTCATTTTGAGACATTTTGCTTTACTTGAGCATACTGTATGTATGCAGGTAAAGTAGGATGTACTACTTTATATATATATATAAAATCCTCAAACTTGAACTGAAAAGGCAGTATACTCTCAACTATGTTCCCTCTTAGAAAGAAATGTTATCTGCGAGGATTTCCTGTCAATATTTTGACCATATCATAGTACTGAGAAAAATGACCTGCTTTTATCATCTGATCGTGGTTGAATTTCCCTATTAGTGCTAATAGATTTTAGTGCTGCGTTTGACCACAACATTCTTTTCAGTAAAATACTAAATTATGTTGGCATTAGTGAAATTACATTGGCATGGTTCAAATCTTACTTATCAGACTGTCAATTCGTAGCAGTGAATGAAGAGGTATCATATCAATCACAAGTACAGTATGAAGTACCACAAGGCTCAGTACTAGGACCTCTGCTTTTCACGCTTTATATGTTACCCTTTGGAGCTATAATCAGGAAATATGGTGTTAACTTTCACTGTTATGCTGATGAAACTCAGCTCTATATTTCTTCATGGCCTGATGATAAATTGCGATTTGTAAAACAAATGAAATGTATAGATGATATTAAAACAGGGTGACTAGTAATTTCTTAAATCTAAATTCTGAAAAATCAGAGATGTTAATTTTTGGACCAAAAACATTTGATAATACCTACTGTAGAATATCAAAATCAACTGTGGGTGGCAGGTCCTTTTCCTATTTAGCACCCAAACTCTGGAACAATCTACCTAGCATATTTCAGGACGCAGACACACTCTGTCAGTTTAAATCTAGAATAAAGATCCATCTCTTAAACCTGGCACACACTAGGGCTGCATATTAAATCACATACGATTGTCATGCGCATCTCATCAGTAAAGCCGGTTCTGTGATTAGTAGTAAATCTCCATCGTGAGATGGAGCAGCGTTTACTACAGAGCCATGGTTCACGGACAAGCTATGCAATATCACATTCATAATTGCAGATGAATCACCTGCAATTAGGAATGCAGTATTGCATTGCTTGCTTGTAGTAAATGAGAATAAGTCTTGTGATCAAAAACCTGTCAAAAACCTGTCATCCTTGTTTTATACTTCTTATTCATGAGCAGTGTTTTGCTTAGCTCTCTCCTCTGGGCTCCCATGGTAGTCACATCCATGTTCGTCAGGGAAAATGTAAATTTTTGGGTGTACTATTACTTTAATGTTGATTCCAACATTTACTATTACATTATTAAAATGAAAAGTTGTATCTATTAATGTTAATTGATGAACCTGAGCCAACATGGACTAAAAATTAACAAATTAATAACAAATTTATTGTTCATAGTTAGTTAATGTTAATTAATGCATCCAATATAGTGAAAAAATGACAACTTATTGTAATGTGATACCATATTTATGGACTGAATGTGTATAAAAATGTGTTGTTAAAGATACACTTTTATTTCTTTGTATTTTTTTAGTAATCAGTGGTATTGTTTTTTTTTTATGGTGTTTCATACCAGCATTTTTCTCTAATTTATAAATAACAGAATAGATCACCCAAAAATTCTGTCATCGTGTACATGTTATTTAAACCTGTATGACAGACTGTCTGTCACTTAGTCTTTTTTCAGTACAATGAAAGTGAACGAGACTGTCAACTGTCTAACATATCCTTCTGTGTTCTGCAGGAGACAGAAAGTCAGACAGGTTTGGATTGACAAGAGGATGAGTAAATGATTACAGAATATGCTTTTTTGCTTGAATGATTCCTTTAAGACCAATCTCTGACAGGTTAGTGAAATGTAAATACCTTATGAAAGAAATGTACTGGATTTAGTTTTGATTTGTCAACTCTGTTCTTTTGAAATCTCATTAATTCACAACGAGCTGCCAAGACTCATAAAAGCAATTATTGTTTCAACTGTTAATAGAATCATTAATGACCCAGAATCTTTACATGGACTCAAACAAGGATCACTAATTCCTTAAGATTCATATTCCTAGATATCAACAGCAAAACAATTTGATGCATGGTTTGCTACAAATAATGCTCAAGTGAAAAGAAAGATTAAAAAAACACCAGTAAACATTTTTTTAAAGACATTTTTTTTAAAGCAGCCTGTGCTGCACATGGCCGTTACATGTAGCATGTAAACATCTCATTTAGCGCAGGTAATGGGAAATTTCAACAGGTTAATCAAGAGCCACTGCCTGCATGCATCTCCTGCTGTGAGGCGACCACAGCCACCATCCTCACATTTCTCATGACAACCCTAACAAGCAGCCTCACATTCTGTGCCATAGCACTAATTTGAGAAATTTCCAGCACAAAGACATAATTAGACAAACTAATTAGACGCAGTTTTCGCTGCACAGAGATCCTCCGCAGTTCAAGTTAGCCGCCTACCTGGAATGTTCTAAAATAGGCAGGAGCCGTCAAAAACATATATGTTGATTCTGTGTGCATGAAAGCGTGTGCACAAGCGTTACATTGTGTTGAGGCAGCACGCACAACTAGCATGCCCTTCAATCTCCTAATGGCTAGTGCATCACAGAGGGCCAAGACGTTGATCCATATGTTTTCTGTACAAGAATCTTTCTACAATATGTATGAGACTTGTTCGTTACGTTCGATAGCAGAAAGACACAACAGTATGAATCTCTACGGAAGTATTAAACTAGAGTCAATAGCACACAGAAGGCACATACTGTATGGATATTAGAGTCTCTGGAGAGTTAATTATTTATCGCAAATTGCCCCTAGAATGGCTTTAAAATGTGCCATAGAAGGAAGATCCTGAAATTAAGAGAGACCAGGCAAAGTGAGAAAGTGAGATAGGCCGGAGAGAATGAGATATAATTGATTTCAAATGTGATGGGGGAAGCCACGGTCTCCAGAGAAAAGTCGAGCTCATCGCAGCGGAAATGACTGTGGAACGCAGCTCTATGAAAATTACAATTAAGACTCAGGCTGTATTAAATACTCTGCTAAAACAGACATTAGCAGAGAAAATGTGATTACGCAAAGCCTTACATCAGAGAAGAGACGAACAGAATATCTGATGTTGCGAGCAGTTCTTGTTTTGGTGCTTGTGGTTTTGAAAACATAATTACAGCCAAAATTCAAGACCAAACCTTGAAAAACAATTCCCTGGATCAAGCTGGATTGATTTTACTTCGCAAATTAATGCTTTCTCATGAAATAAACAATTTGCTTTGCAATAAATAAATAAATACTTTTTCAACGGGAAAGAACGGGATTAGCATATGATGTGGGTCAAACGTCTGCATGAACACTGAGGCTTGTTTCTAGAGCATGTGCATAACCACTAAAGGCAATGCATAAAACAGATCACTACCATAATATATAGATGTACTTGTATGTTCAAGTATGTTTCCACACACACACACACACACACACAAACACACTACATGTACCATTTATAATCACATTTATATTGGAACATGTATTTACAATATTTGTCCTCAATAATTAGGAAAATATACATTTTGATGTATGCCCATGCATCTGTATTTATACATTGTATATAAAGTAGAGACACAATGCATTTAAACCGAAAAATTCCAATTAAAATCAACAAAACTATTTACATCTGCAACACTGTTTACCTGGTAAATCATGTGTGTCAAACCGGCCAATTCTACTCATAAGTGATCAATAGAGTTTAACTATGTTGCTAAGCTAACAAAGTCATGCTCTAATAAGCACAATAAATAAATAAAAAGTGCACAATAGGGCTGTCACTATTTTTTAATTCGAGAACTTGATTAAAAAAAAATCATTGACTGCATTTTGTCTATTTCGATTAACCGGATAAATATCTGAAGTGATGCATTCCACATACAAGAATACATAAAAGGCATTATTATACTTATAATATAATTAAGTATAGTGCTATTGTGAGTTCACAAAGTCTGTGATTCAGTTAAATAAATATATGCACTGCAGGTTTATTTTATGCTTTATATATGCAGTACGTGGCCAACCAAAATGCCTATTACTGCTGTATGTACCGCCGCCGCAGGGCCACGGCAATAACTGCACATCAGTCACGTGTTAAAGCACTCAATCATACTGTTAAAAAAATAAATATAAAAGTGTAACCTTAATGCACTTTAAGTCGATTTGGATAAAATAATCTGCTAAATGCATAAATGTAAAGTTGTTTACAAAACTACCGCCAGGTGGCACAAACGGACAGTTTACAAACTGACTGGAATTATATTTTGTTTTGTAAACAGAGATCAAATAATGAAATACAACAAAAATAACTTTATAATATAACATTATAACATCCTTAAAAATCATTAGAAAATTAATCTAAAATTTATTTTTAGGGACTCACTTTATATTAAGTGGCCTTAACTACTATGTACTTACATTTTAATTAATAATTTAAACTGTAAAGTGTAAAAACAATTGTCAGGCTGTTGGTGCCATTTGTAGGCGTTTGATATAATAGATAATGTACATAAGTTATGATTATGTTGTTGTATTACATTTTATATTTTAACTGATATTTATATTTTATCTTCAGTTTCAATATATAAGCAAACACCAATCACTCATTCATTGTCTTGTCTCGTTGCTACTAGGACTGTTATATTGTATTTGCCTAAGAACTGCTTGCCAACGTTGTTTCCTACAGAAGACCTTGCCCATCCACTCACCTTGGATACTTACCTGTGAACAGCCTGTCTTCAGCCCCAGTCTTCAGCCTGTTCTTCTGTCTGTACCATTAACATAAAGACTCTTCCATGCTATTCTATGAATTACCTACTCACCTGCATTTAACTGCTTCTAAATTAAGACCATCACCATCATGTCATCCTCTTCTGTTATCAAGACACAATACGATTATTTTGTTTTTGATATTTTATTTGAACCAATTATCACTGACTCATTGTTATTATCTATGCAATATAAGGCATTCTAAAGTATATTGTTCACTTGGATCTAGAGGTTGACCGATATATCGGGCCGATATTTTCATTTTTATATATATATATATATATCGGCCGATATCCGTGTTTAGTAGCGCCGATTTAAAGTCAGGCACGTCAGCGATGTGGAAAGTGCGGTGGAAAGTGCTGCTGCCACATGTGAAAGACCCCAAGCCAAAACGTTTGGAAGATTCAACAACAGTCCTGGGAGATAAAGGTAGTCAGAGAATTTCACTCTGTAAATGGAGTGGAGAAGTTGGCAGCTCTAACAAACACTGCAGCGTTACTCCGCCCCGCTCACAGACAACACCGTGCTCGGAGACATCTGTCCTGGAGCTGCCCAGAACCGTGAATCACATTTGTTCGGAAGCATGGTTTGATGCAGACAATAACCAGGTTTCCATCAAACTCACTTGTATTTAGGGATGTCAATATTCGATAATTTCCATGATCAATCGTCATTTAAATTAACGATCAATTAATAACCTTAATGCTGCAAAATGTGTCTGCAGCGGTATTATTATTATGTGCAAAAGCTACTTTGGTTTTAGTATTAATAAAATGCTAGTAGCAGGACTGTAAAATGAATAGATGTGATTGTGATCAATTGATAAAATGAAGAGAGCGTGCCATACGTTTTAGATCATTTTACTTTGTTGACTGTTTCCCCATCAAGGAGACCGCTGAATGCGTCTCTTTAAATGGTTTTGTGGTGCTCATTGTTGTATTTTAAAATACAATTGCAATGTTTTCAAATGACACTTAATATTAAAAATAAAAAGGTCCCAAACGTAACTGTGGCTCTTGTGGCTGTGCTGTGTAGTCAGTGAACCGCTTTTATCACATCAAACATTTTATGCAAGTATTATGACCAGTACTTTATTTGATCCTGTTCTGCAAAATGTTTGATTTTGAATTTTTGCGTTCCGCTAGGCCTATTTGTTTAAAAAAATCTGGCATTTACAGTGTATTAGATTGTGACATGCTTGCATACGCAGGTTTGACTAGATTTATTTGGAGGTTATTGCTCACATCTCATTCTGCACATATCCAAATGTTTCCATATTTTATTTAAATCTATATTTAAGTTTACATTTATGTTCCAACACCAAATTCTGCTTGATAAATGCTCTAAAACGTTTATGTAAATGATTTACTGATTGATATATATATATATATATATATATATATATATTACCTGTTTTATATATTTAATACTTGGTCAGTTTATTGATTTGTTTGGTTAACTTTGGATACATTTTTTATTTTAATACCGTGCAGAGAGATGGTTCAAGTCAGTGCTCAATAAATGATGATAAGTTTAGAAATGTTGTGCATCCACTTATTATTAGTGTGACATTTTAGCATGCAAATGAAGCGGAAAACTTCAAGATATCTGCCCTGAAAATCAGCAGCACATATCAGCCATCGGCATCGGCTATAGAAAAACCCATATCGGTTGATCTCTACTTGGATCTAAATTTACGAAGACAAAAAAAATTTTGTAAAATAGTGAGTTTAGCTTTTAATTTAATTAATTTATTGGAATAATTTTCAGTAAATAATTGAATATATAGTTTTATTCACCATCTCTCTAGATTTACAAAACTGCCTTAGATGCCTAAAAATGCTGTCTAGGTAGGCGTCTCACTAGGGTTTCAGCCAGAACTATTGTCTTCGCTAGCGCTGCTGAATCAGTCAGTGTGAATGAACACGGGCTAATGTGTGAGTCAGACTAACTACGAGGAACAAGAACTGAGTGTTGTTATTAATACAATTATGATTAAATATGCCATGTCTTAGTGATTTGATGTCCTACTGATTCATCAAACAGAGTGTGCTCTACACATGAAGACATTAAGCAAATTTAGACTTTAATAGAACATAAATAGGTGGTGCTGAAGGTTTCGGAGCAGATATGTGGATTGATAATGAATATAAAGGAGTTTTCCTTCCTTCTCTTCCGCTCAGAAAACCCTGTTTGGATCTGGTGCTGTGTTTGAAACGTCTTGAGTCCAGTGAGATTGTCCCAGGGAGCTGGAGAAACAAACCCTTGACAGCTCCCAGCATGCCACCGCATGCTGATGACAGCCCTGTCTGCCAGCTGGCTCAAGCTTCCTGGCCAAGAATGAGTCTACAAACAGGTGAAAGTCTTGTTGCCTACACTGAGAGATGAGAAACGGTTTACAGGAAAGGTTGCCTGTAGGACTGGGACATATGACCACATACAGTGCAATCAGAAATGAATGCACTGTTTTCTCCAGAACTTCCTGGGACACGTGAAATATCAGCAAATATGAGGAAGCAAATAATATGTTTTAGTGACAGGTGCAGTTTCACTAAGAGACATGAAGTGTCTCATTTCAAATATGATAATGTTTGTGCCAAACATGCCAGGAGAATCGGGCAGTACGAAGTATAAAAATACAAAAATAATGCATTACAATGCATGCACAGATTCACGGCCAGTAAGAACTTTTCTCAATGCAATTGTCATTGGCAGCTGTGATAAATATATATATATATATATAAACAATGCAGTACAGAGCATGTCTTGTGTTGAAAGAGTTTCAAATGATATACGGATGAACCTCATAGAAATCCAAACATCACTCATAATTCTCTGTTCTGAACTACTGAAATCATTTGAGTCGAAGAACTTCAAAACATGACACTGCAAACCTCTCTGAGAATAAAGGAGTTTAAAGCTTATCATCTGACAACCACACCACTTTAAACAGACGAAAACACTCGCCTACTGCTCCACAGTCCAATGACTGACTTTATACTGCAATTCAGTTATACCTATACAATATTAATTATTACACTAAAACAATTTGCATGACTATATACATATATATACACACACATATATATATATATATATATATTATATATATTGTGTGTTGGTATATATGTATACATACACACACACTCACACTCACACAATATATATTTTACTTTATACATACAGCAGAACATACGATCTTGTAAATTGTAATTATTTAAAACAAATAAAAATTCCTGTAACAGGTAATTACAGGTAATTTTGTTTTCTTCTGGTCATTTGCAAGTCACATACACTCAAAAAATTAAACACGATTTACCCTTAAAAGACGTATATAACCTGAAAGGTCCATAGTAATACCTATAGTACCGAAATACCTAAATAATGCAAGTTACAACCTTTTGAAAGCGTAACATCCCCAGGGACAGCTTTTGTACCTTTTTTTCTGAGTGTGTATAAAAATCATTATTACAACAATAAACAAAGGAAAAAGTATATAGGATTTTCCTTACATAACATTGCAGCAACAAGAAAACGTCTAATGAAACTTTGCATCTTTCTGATCTTCTATCTTTTTATGCGTAAAGGTTTTGACTGTTTTTGGTCTTTCACAAATCATACTTTAAAATGCATTGAAAATCTACCTGAATAAACCCTAAATGAACAATATTTCCCATTTCTTCTTTATGCTTGACACCTAATGACACATGAAATCTAACTCACCCTACAGGGGTCTGATCCTAGTACCCCTGAGTGAACAGCCCAGATCTTTAACCATTACACCATGATATAGCAACCTTTGCAAAACTGGATGAAAGATTCAAGCACAAAAGACAAAAAAAAAGCGTCTTTATTTGCTGCTCATTTGGTGGTGTTTAAAGCGCTCCTCGGCAGATCCTGAAACCAGAGCTGCCAGCCCAAGAGGAGGCCGACACACAAAGACTCTAGTGTCACTGCAGGTTACTGATGATGGGGGGCTGGGTAATGAAAACGCCAGCCAGCACACAATTAAAACGCCCGAGATAAAGCAGGAATGCCTTCTGCCAAGCCTCTATGTATTATGCATTGATTTTATTGTATTATGAAGGCATCCAACACTCATTCTAATAAACAATGAAATTTGTATTCTGTTTCCTTAAATGATTTTTACCCCAGCTACCGTCCATCACAGTGCATTTCTATTCCAAACCAAACCAGGCTCAGTGGAAAAAGATACCTGTGGTGACATTTCTGCAAAATATTACGTTGCTGCTTGCACACTTTCACAGAGAAATGTCAGCGTAAAGCCATATCATATGAGCTACCGAGCAAACCTTCTGTGGACCGTCTAGTCAGCGGCACTAAAAGCATATTCAGTTTAATCCAAAACAAATGAACATGAATCTGCCGATGTTTTTTTTTCATTGGTTACTGTAGATATTTGTCAGTTTGGAAATTAAATGACCAGAGAGCGGTGCTAAAAGGTCTTTAAAACCACATCCCACCTCCACTAAACCTGACCCTAAACCCAGCTGATAGTGTTAACCAAAGCTCCTCACATCACAAGTGCACCGGGTGCGCTGCCAAGCAAGTTTACTACGTCAGAAAAGCCATACGCATGGATCTGGTTATGTTATGCAAATCAAAACATAGCGTTGTTCAATGAACCACATGAAAATTAAGAGTTTATTAATGTAGATTCTGCCCCTGCAATCATAGTTTGTGTGAAGAGAGTTAATTTCCACTGAAAACAAAACATTCTCTGTAGCTGATTTTTATTTTTTTTATAATTCGAATCAAATCTCGACTACTGATGTTGATCACATGATTTGATACTAATCTGTTAGATACAACTATTAATTAAAAAAAGTCCTAATTCTCTCTTAATATGAGAATTACATGAATGTATTACCAACAAAACATATGCAAGTGTAAATGAACTGTATTGTATTGGTCATAAATACTTCCGACTAGCCATTAACCGTTCATTTGTAAGCTATTGTTTAAGTGAGTTTTGCTTTGGTGGCTTAACTTCAAGAAAGTGCTCTCTAGTGGTGTTAGGAATCAGACTAAGATTGTCTTTTGGATGCCTGTTTGAACCTCAAAAAAATGCAATTACAAAGATCATCAGGAGAAGACCATTCCCTTTCAGACAGCGGTGATTTTCCTCCTGATTTGATGAAATCGAGTGTTGCGCTGCACCTGCAGTCATCTCTGTGTGAGCCAGCACACTGTTGACCACTCTCCGAGTCACACACGCCTGGAATATGACTTCATCACCGAGCTCTTGACCAGAGCCACTACAGCCCTGCGATTTACATGAAGCGTAAAACCACCACGCCATTCACATTGAAGAAAACCCCAGCTCTGTTAAGAGCTACTCGTGCCGAACAGCTCTGCTTATTCAGATGTGCACTTCCACAATAAATGATCACATCAGACAGAAAGACCAGTGTGTTCTGTACATTATAGTACTGTATAGTTAAACCAGATACAGTGTGTTCCATGGCATTATAATACGCTTTTAAACATGAGGGAAACAAAGACGTGCACTTTAGTGTGTGCCAAGAATGAGTAGGAAAATGTGCTGTGTGCCAGAAAGAGGAAGTAGACAGCTTCCCTGATGGGTTTCCTTACACTGGAATAAGAGCATGGCTAAAAACACCAAAGGAGCCCTTCTCTAAACACATCCAGGTCAAAATGTGCTTCACACAGACAGCTCTTTATGTTTTGAGACCCTAAAGATGCCATCTGCATATACAGCTTATTTGATATTGAAACCATCATGCACAAGAATATCATCTAGGCAGGCAGCTCCAGACTTTATGACTATATGATACAACTATACAGTATTGTTCAAAATAATAGCAGTACAATGTGACTAACCAGAATAATCAAGGTTTTAATATATTTTTTATTGCTACGTGGCAAACAAGTTACCAGTAGGTTCAGTAGATTGTCATAAAACAAACAAGACCCAGCATTCATGATATGCACGCTCTTAAGGCTGTGCAATTGGGCAATTAGTTGAAAGGGGTGTGTTCAAAAAAATAGCAGTGTCTACCTTTGACTGTACAAACTCAAAACTATTTTGTACAAACATTTTTTTTTCTGGGATTTAGCAATCCTGTGAATCACTAAACTAATATTTAGTTGTATGACCACAGTTTTTTAAAACTGCTTGACATCTGTGTGGCATGGAGTCAACCAACTTGTGGCACCTCTCAGCTGTTATTCCACTCCATGATTCTTTAACAACATTCCACAATTCATTCACATTTCTTGGTTTTGCTTCAGAAACAGCATTTTTGATATCACCCCACAAGTTCTCAATTGGATTAAGGTCTGGAGATTGGGCTGGCCACTCCATAACATTAATTTTGTTGGTTTGGAACCAAGACTTTGCCCGTTTACTAGTGTGTTTTGGGTCATTGTCTTGTTGAAACAACCATTTCAAGGGCATGTCCTCTTCAGCATAGGGCAACATGACCTCTTCAAGTATTTTAACATATGCAAACTGATCCATGATCCCTGGTATGCGATAAATAGGCCCAACACCATAGTAGGAGAAACATGCCCATATCATGATGCTTGCACCTCCATGCTTCACTGTCTTCACTGTGTACTGTGGCTTGAATTCAGAGTTTGGGGGTCGTCTCACAAACTGCCTGTGGCCCTTGGACCCAAAAAGAACAATTTTACTCTCATCAGTCCACAAAATGTTCCTCCATTTCTCTTTAGGCCAGTTGATGTGTTCTTTGGCAAATTGGAACCTCTTCTGCACATGCCTTTTTTTTTACAGAGGGACTTTGCGGGGGATTCTTGAAAATAGATTAGCTTCACACAGACGTCTTCTAACTGTCACAGTACTTACAGGTAACTCCAGACTGTCTTTGATCATCCTGGAGGTGATCATTGGCTGAGCCTTTGCCATTCTGGTTATTCTTCTATCCATTTTGATGGTTGTCTTCCGTTTTCTTCCACGTCTCTCTGGTTTTGCTCTCCATTTTAAGGCATTGGAGATCATTTTTTGCACCTCTTTATAGGTTTTCCCCTCTCTAATCAACTTTTTAATCAAAGTACGCTGTTCTTCTGAACAATGTCTTGAACGACCCATTTTCCTCAGCTTTCAAATGCATGTTCAACAAGTGTTGGCTTCATCCTTAAATAGGGGCCACCTGATTCACACCTGTTTCTTCACAAAATTGATGACCTCAGTGATTGAATGCCACACTGCTATTTTTTTGAACACATCCCTTTCAACTAATTCAACTAATTGCCCAATTGCACAGCCTTAAGAGCGTGCATATCATGAATGCTGGGTCTCATTTGTTTTCTGAGAATCTACTGAACCTACTGGTAACTTGTTTGCCACGTAACAATAAAAAAATATACGAAAAACCTTGATTATTCTGGTTAGTCACATTGTACTGCTATTATTTTGAACAATACTGTATATTGCCCAAAAATGCTTTCTATGTTGGCTGCTGAAGCTCTGATAACACAAATGCTGCATTTCCGTACTGCAACCAAATATGCATCTCGAAGGGTATGCATCATTTTGAAAAGGATCATCTATTTGTTCGTTTGGTCTGCTTTTTGGCACAAGACTAAGATAATATTAGACAAGAAAGGTCTAAGACTTTTTGTCTAAAAACCAAACAAGCTTCTTACCTAGAAAGCATCTTTGGGAAAATATAGGACTGTTCTTATGGTGGCCAAAAAAGCTGTCTACTTAGTATTAAAACTTTGTGTCATAAAACCAAACAAGAGCGCTGTATAGATAGGCAGCTCTCTAAACTTAGACTATAGAGACTATAGAGCTGAACAATGCAGTCTAGGTAGGTACCTCACTAGGTTTTCAGCTTACATGGTGTTTTACACTAAAAGGCATCTGGGAAGGACCTAACTGGATCCTGAGAACACAATGTTTAAAAGTGCCAGCTTACTAGGTTTAAAAACCACAATGACCCAAAATCCTGTCCATTAGGGAACACTACTGAAGGGTTCACTTACACTGCAACAAACACCATGACAAATGCACGGCAAACACCAAAACTACTAGAGAAACCAGCTAACATATCAGCATTGTCCATTGGAGGACAATACCCCATCTAAAAGAATATATTTCAAACAGGCAAAACATTAATTCATATTAATTTCAGTGTGATTTGATTGACAGCTGATGAGCTTCAGCCGCGGGTGAGCAGATAGTGTGTGTAGCTATCGGTGTGTGGAGATCTCAGGAAAGCACGAAAGACGCTGTGTCTCTGTCCCTCAGGAACAGCCTGAGCTCTCTCCCCCTCCGGCCATGAAAAGCAATCAAGACGCTGAACAATCTCCCATGGACCTCACCTCGCTGTTTAATTACAGCGTCGGCTCTCCGCAGCAGTCTGCCTGACTGAGCACATCCTCGGCCCAAGAATATATGAGTCAAAGAAAATCACAGCTGCTGGAAATGAAACTTAGCGACCCAGTGCTAGGATATGACACATCATATATGTAGTGTGGACAACTCAAATAATGATTGGTGGGAATACATGGGTTTTCTAATGGCCAATGATGATTTTAATAACTAGAAAGGAACTGATAAATGATAGCGAAGATATACAAAAAACGATTGCATTTACATCTGCATGCATTTTGCACAATATTTATGCCACATTGTATATAAAACAGAAACTGTGATAGTAGTTGAGCCTATTGGTAGTTTTTGGAACTGACAAAATGTTGATTCAATGGCCACATAAATGTTTTAACGTTGACCAAATAACAGCCGCTTAACACTCCTCGATCTCTCTAATTGACACACTCAGTTTCCCGTGACTCGTCTAGGTAGGTTCTAGCTACATAATCACTTAGCAAAACTGTTGTTGTAATGTGGCTAACGAGGGATTTCTGCTCCTGCGGTAGTACAGTAGCTTTCAGAAATCCCTCAGGCCGAGGTCTTTCAATTAAACGCACAAAACAATACACTCACAACAACAGCGACAACGCTTGGAGTTCAACCCGAATCAATGCAAGTGAGCGCTTTCATAAAGAGACGCGTGGAAAAAACCAAAGGAAATAATGAGTGGAATGCAAGTGAGCGATAAATCAGAATCCAGAAGCCAGAAACGGAATGTCATGGAATCAAAAATGATAAAGAACAAATACAACATGGGGAAAAAAAGATAAATGGATGCCATTTTCTCATCATGAATCTAACTTTGACTTCGGGTTTAAATACTTCATGATGCCATCTAGTCCCCATAAAAAACACTCCTCCCCATAGGCATCATGAGGGCATTGTTGTGATGACCATAGAGGAGAAAAGCAGCAGGCGTTCTGACTAAACTCTGGAAAGAGAAACACTAGTCCATTGATAGACTTGTGACTCAGTGAGTGAGCGGCACAGATTGGGCTGACAGAGAGCTCAACCTGCCAATGGATTCAGTTCTTTTATAAGACTACAAACAAACACAGTCGTCACAGATGATCAGATCTGCACAACACCAGATTTCAGGCCCGCTGTACAATTAATAAAATGCATCCTGGATCAAGCATCTTTGACACATCCTATAGTGTCCCCAAATCTACTGACCCCCTCTCCGGACAGTCACTGATGGTCAGGAGCGATCCCTGGGTTTTGAGACCATCATGTCCACAAACGTTGCCTAAATCAGTCATTAGTTAATGGCCAGATATGAAACTGTTCTTGAAACCTAAAGAATTAGAGATTGATAAGACAAATGATGATGATGATAATACCAAACATGCATCTCAAAGAGACGTATTAGTATTCACCGTTCTTCTTTTGAAAATGATCTCATATTTGTTTGTTTTCTGGCAGAAGACAATAAAAAAGTATAAGGCTAAAGAACACTTTGTGCCTTTGAGGTGAACAAGCGAACAGCAACTTTGGGCTAATATGAGACTGTGCCTTTGACAGACAAAAATGCTGTCTAGGTAGGTAGACTAAAAAACGAATGATATCCCAACATGACGTCTAAGCAAGCAACAAACCAATGAGTCCATGCAATGCACAAAAAAAATAAAAATAAAACAAAATGCTGTCTAGGAGGCAACACTTACTGTTTTACAGTATAATGTCCAAAAAGGATTTGAGGGTAGGATTCTCATTAGTTTTTTTGATACCATAGTGACCAACAACATCAATGTAGGCAGCTCTTGAGATCAAGATGGTCCAAAAGGCTATGGTAGAAACAGAGTCCATGCACACAACTCACAAGGAAACGTGCCCAAAACGCTTGGTTTGGAGACAAGTGTCCGAAGTGAGCATGCTTTCATCAAGCCCAAAGAAACATTACTACACACGCTATGAACACCGCCTCATCATCATATCTCACAATACCACTGTGTGCACTGTACTGAAACAGTCATGCAGCGCATGCATATTGATAAAGTGGTGCGTTTTCATCCGCGTCTCGCGCAGAACAGCGCGTCACATGACTTACCCGTTCCTTACGCCGCCAGATTGTGTTTATTTCTTAACGCCGAGAGCTTTAAACGCCACAAAGCAGCTGATATGTGTAAATAATCTCCTTGATCAGAGGCACTTGCATGTCCTCGCGCATCCCGGGCCTCCCGTCAGTGATGGAGAACAGCCCGCTGATTCGCGCTCCTCGATCGCTCCATCTGTGATGATGCTCAGATCTCCATCCGCGGATCAGGTGCTGGATGCTGCCATTGTTCCGCCTGCTGCTGGCTCTCGGAGTCGGTGTGATGATGGGCGCAGTCTCCGGCTCGTGAGAGCGAGCGAGCGAGTGAGTGCGCGCGCCCTCGGTGCTCGAGGCTCGTGACGTGTGCGCGAAGGGGAGGTGCTACAGGTGAAAAGGCCAAAAAGTTTTCTTTCACCAGACACACAATACATCAAAATAACATTTATTGTGACTTTGCTCGTTCATATTCTAAAATCTGCAAAGTATTCTTCCTCTGATTAGATTTGCGGTGCTAACTGCATGAAAAAAAAAATTTAGTTCCTAACGCAATCAATTACCTTACACATTTTAGATAAACTAATCAGACAACTTTTAGATTACTTTTGACCTAAAACCTTTTTTTTTTTTTTTTTTGCATTGTTTAAATAGGATAATCTTATACCATATTGATATAAAAGCACAACGAGAAAAAAAATATATATATATATATTACATTTATTGTTATAATGAAGTGCATTAAACATTATATTACATCAAGGTTTCCCGAACTGGGCTTAAATTACCCACTGAGTGATAATTCATATAAAGATTAATGAGTACATCAGTTATCGATGCAATACTGAAATGTTGAGAAAACACTATTGCATTGATTTTTTTTTTTTTTGTTGTTGTTGTTTGTTTTTTGTCAATGCAGTGTTTAATGCTGTTCTGTGTAATTATATCAATCTAATGACTGGTGTTTCTGTGAATGTCTATTGTAGAAAGGAACATTTAAAAGATGAAAAAGAAAAATGAGGGAGAATCAGATTCTGAATAATGTATTGCTATTGTGTGAATAATATGCAATCATATATCAGTAACACTTTAAAGTAAGGTTCATTATTTGATGTTAACATGAACTAAGAATGAACAACACCTCCACAGCGTTTATTAATCTCAGTTCATGTTAATTTCAGCATTTACTAATACATTTTTAAAATCAAAAGTTGTGCCTTGTTAACTTTATTTAACGCACTGTGAATTACCACAAACTAACAATGACTGTATTTTCATTGACAATGATTAATAAATACTGCAATAAATGTATTGTTCATTGTTTGTGAACACAACAAACATGATCTAATGGAACCTTAGTGTACAGTCTTACCCATGTAATCAATAAAAATAACTAGTCTGCTTTTAAAAACACTTCATTTTCAGGATCTGATTACTTGATCCAGATTATATGCAATCAGTGCAGCTCTGTATATTTGCATATAATAGCATAAAGGTTTTAGTGAGAGCTCAGAGGTTAATAACTGATACAGCCTTAAAAACACTTTTTCACTAAAGGTCACAATGAAGCTAATTCCGATTTCAAATGTTTTTGAAAGATGATTTCTACATGCTCACCATTTATTTAATGAAAAATAATGTAAGTGATGGCCTCCTGCTATCTCCTTATCCATTGTGTGACTCCCAGCAAACATGGAGACGTTATCCTGGTAAACAGTCAAATACAGTCCTTGCATGCATTCGTTTAGTAAATACAGTAAGATATTATATCATTGTAGACTACTTGCACATTCTGATTCTTTTTGAGAACAACGTAAATGGTTAAAGATGCAACACAAGAAAAAAATATTAAAGAAAAAAAGATACAGGGGTATATGAACAGACAAAATAAATCAAATATCAAAGACAAAGTCTAAATGACTTGCACATATGAATACTTTTTAAAGTTTTTTTATTGTGTGATTTGGACACAGTCTCAGAATACAGCTGTTAGTCAGCAAACAAAACGTACAAAACCAGTTTCTGCTTGGAAAATCAGTTTAGCTTTTCTGTTCTTCTTCTTTAAATTTGACAAATATAAACAACAACAACAACAAGTACATAAAAATGTAAACAAATAAAGACTAAATAAAACATTGTCTATAAAAATAAAATAAAAAAACTTTCCATAATTAATGGCAATAGTCTCTATTTTGAAATATTAATGATAAATGATCTTCAGTTATACTTATCGTATTTTATTAGTTATTAAATATTTATTTGAAGTCGAGACCTTTCTCCAGTCACTATGAAAACAACATTAAAACATTTGGGATAAACACACTTTCATTAAGAGTCAGTAGAGTCTAGAGAACATCAGCTATAGAGATAAAGGTTATAACTTGAGATAGCAGGTCCTAAAGGGTTAATGATGAAACCAGTAAGAAATCAGTAGATCGCAGGTTCTCCTTCTGCGTTATCTCTGTTGATCCTAAGAACATATTTATCAGATGTTGTGCTAGTGTATCACTGACCAGACAAGAAGGACAGATAAATATAAATTAGTTGCACAACATTGTAATTGCAAAGCAACATTTAGGCCACTGTTTCATGTTATAATGTCTCCGACTTTAACACATGACGTCGTAACAGCAAACCATATTCTGTTGAACAAAACAGAAGATATTTGGAAGAATGTTGGTAACCAAACTGTGGTAGCCATTGACTATGGAAGTCAATGGCTACCGCCAGCTTTGAATCCATTTAGGCTTGCATCCTATAACGCTTTCTGTTTTCTTTATTTAAAAAAACAAGCTCTTGCATGGCTACTCTGTAAAAGTAATTGGAAATTCCACGCATGCATAAAATACAGCTGGATATTTGAATAGCACTTGATTATGATAAGCAACGATATCTTCTAAAGCAGCCTTCTGCAATGCCCTGAAATCTGAAAGCCGAGCATTCTTCTTGTTTTTAAAGAAACGTCAAAAGCGACTGCGGTGCTGAAGCACATTAGTCTCAGCCTTGGTCGCGTCCAGCTGAGTGCAGCAGGACTGGAGGAAGGCCGCTCTAGTTAAAGCACTTGTAGATGCTGAGAGCCTCTTATTTCCTTTCAAACAGCATAAAAGCTCGCCCAGGCGAAGACGTCTAAGTGGAACTCAAAGAACGCACTCGAGTGGCCCCAGAATGTCAGGAAATCTCAGGTGCTAATGCTGAAATTTGCCAAGGATATGCGATCTAAATCTGAATATGCATGTCATCTGTCATGCGCTCAGTGTTCAGGTGTTGGTCGGCTGGTGTTTCAGACACAGGTTGTGTGCTGGGGTGAGGAACAGCTTGAACACACGTGTTATTTGTGCTGCTCACACAAAGGCTGAGAGGGGGGCTTTTATGTGCCTGGAGACGCCACAATGGAAAACCTGCAGATTCCATTTGTGCAAAACAAGTGAATGCACCGCTGCATCCAAACGGGCCGCTGTGCATTTAAGAAAGAGCTCCATGAAAGAAGCTTACATAATTAACTCAAATCAGAACAACTGATGACCGACTAGAAAATAAGGCCTGTAATTATAATACGATGTACAAGAACCCTTGCCAATATTTGCATGTAAAGCTGTTTACCCTATCATCAGACTTAGAATGCTCTCGCTATATGAAGAGCAGGTTCTCTTTCTCTTTGTTCTGTAAACATATGGATTCCAGCCGGTCACTTTAATTGAACGCTGAACATCTGGACCAATCACAGCTCACTCTGGCTCAATCAATCATTAACTGAGATCATACAGAAATCCATCCAGACACACTCCAGCTTAAAATACGATTTGTAATTTGAGTTTTTATCGTGCTACATAATGAAAGAATGAAAACAAAATGTTTATTTAAAAAATGTAGATAGAAATAAAAACCTGGTGCAAGCATCATTACTAATCAAATAACGATCCCTGAGGGATCCATAACGAGCTGAGGGAGATCGAGTGCTTTTAAAATTTGCATTTGTGAATCGAATCAGACAAGTGGATAATGACAATAAAAATATTTTCTTATTACATTTTAGATTTGATTACAATAATGTCACATTCAGTATCTCCCCAGACTGCTGTAATGGCATAATCCTCCTTTTTTTCTTCGGCTGTCTTTGTTTTCTGTTGCTGGACACGCTTTAGTAATCATACACTGAATGGGTCCAAAAAAATGTAATTAAATAAAAGGCGGGAAAATCTGAATTCCTTTTATATCAAAAATAACAGTGTGTATATTTTGTGTTTTTTTATTATTATTATATAAGAAAATACTTCCATAATATATCCCATGGTATTACAAGAACATCATGTCAATCCATAATTAATAAATTTTTAGTAATTTAAAAATGTCCCACTTTACCTGCATCCCTCTTAAAACACTTTAAAACAAAACTGCATCACTACTCATTCTTAAACATCAATCAACACCACCTTGACACTTCTGATTTAGAAAATAAAAAAGTAAAATATATAACTGCAGTAAAAGAGATTTCATAAAACAGCAGAGTTACATTGACAGACATTGACCCAGCGCCCCTCAGATGATTCAGTGATGGAGCGACACACATTTACATCTTTCAGAAACTCCTCTATACTCTACATTCAGGCTCTCAATGAATATCTCCTCACACAATGACTTCGAGTGATTTCATGGACATCCTGGAGCGTATAAAGCCCTTGGACGACACGATGAAAAGCTTCATCTGGCTTCATCTTCATTTGAAAGATTCGCTGAAAGAAACACTTGCTCCCAGACACTCGAAGAAGGATATTTATTTAATACAAACTTGTTAAATGTACTTGCAACTCAGATTCAGATTTGGTTTAATACATAGAGACAATGTTCATAGAGAAAGCTCCAAAACGGTCCAGACATATCAAACGTAACTCAACAGACAGAATATCTATTCGGTGATATGTGCACTCTATACAACGCACTTCTCAGCGCATCTCATATATAATATGTACACACCCATAATAAAAACAACTTAGAAGAGTTCCAGCTGACATAAAAGGTTTCTTCAGATCATCTTGATAGCACGTGACAATAAAGGCCCTGGCTGTGGTCCAGACGCTCAGGTGAAGGCTCAGGCTCAGCAGGAGCAGTTCCCACAGCCCTTCACACTGTTCAGGATCTCGTCCTGGAGCTTCTTGCGCTCCTGCTCTTTCTGCGAGAGTCGCTCGGGGATGGGCTCGGGCCCGCCGCTGCCGCTGCTGCTGGTGTTTCTGCTGTTCTGTGTGTTCCACAGGTCTGCGTACAGACTGCCCGGCGTCTCCAGCAGAGCCCGATGGCTGCCGCGCTCCACCACCTTTCCCTGCGGCACAACAAGAGACCGCAAGACGTGAGATAGAGACACCTTCAGTGTGTAAACACAGTTTGACAACCGAGGAGAAGAGATCCTCCTGATTCTGACTTGAATGTTAGTCTGTTCCTCCTATAAAGCGATTACAGCAGAGCATCATCACCTGAGCGGGAAACCTTTCTGATTATACGTTTCTGATCCTTAAATACAGTTCTGCATTGGATGTCACTAAAGTGTTAGTTTCAATTGGGGGTCATGCTGTGATCTTCACAGTTGTAAAATGTAAGTTTTTGCTATTTTATTTTTATTTTAAGATAATTTTATGCCACTAACTAATATTATGCAATAATTATGACAAATTTCTAGAGTCGATGCCTTTAAAATCTAATTTTTGAAGCCAGATTAGTGACACCTGGTGGGACCAAAATAAGAAAAACATCTGTAACTCCATGGTTTAGCCCATAGATTCTCTATATATTATCTATATAAAAGGCTTATGAATTAGATATAAATACTTTTTTATTTCGTTGTGAGTTTGGATATATATTTAGACATTCTTAAAAACAACTTTTTGTCAAGGTTTAGATTTTTTTGTTTGTTTGTTTGTTTGTTTGAAATGTTGATTTGAAGCATCAGTTTTTAAATTATAATTACTACAGTCAAACCTAAACACAGAGAAAGCATTTTGTTATAAAAACCTTAAAATGTATATTAAAAAATGTAACAAAAATGAAATTTTTTTTTTTTTCAGTTTTCTGACTCGTTTTGGATATATGGTTATAGCCATACCAATTCATTTGAGTGTGTATAACTGTGTGTGTGTGTGTGTGTGTGTGAGGATGTGTCTGTTTTGGACTCTAAAGGTTTCAGTGTATAACCCTTTCACTGCGGTGTCATTTTTTTTCTGCATTGTGTCAGATTTGTAGATTGTACACACAAAAATTCTCAAGTGTGACTTTTTTTTATTTTTACGACCACTTAGACTGCTCGGATCATGGCCTCAATGTTTGTGTTTTCACATTCCAAATGCCATAAGTGTCACAAGTTTCGTACGATTCCGATGAAGCTGTGATTTTAAATCAATCCAAAAGTGACCCAAAAGCACCAGAGGGTTGAGAGGTCATCTTAATTTTGAGGCTGGAAAACTAGAACAAGGCTATGATGTCTTGAAATAAATGCACAAAGTAAAAGCATGTCGCTGCAGTGTGTTCTACAAGCGGTTTCAGAGCGGTTAACAATCAATAAATACTGCACCTTTATGATCTACTGCTGATGAATTCTGACAGTGTTAGCTTTAGGTTGTTTTGTATTGTACTATGATGTAGACAGATGGAAAAGTGCACATACTATCTCACTCCGCTGTCTGCATGAGCAGCTGGAAGTAGTACAGTGTAAACATTACAAAATAAGAGTCCTGGTGTATTTCAGACTTGTTTATACTTAAAAGCCCTGCATTATGCAGAACTTTTTTTTCAGGTTACACAATAAGACATTTGAAATATAATTGATTTAATAATTATTGAATAAATTCAGTCTTGACAGAAAAAAAATAAAAATAAAATAAAAAATAAAAAATAAACCTATTGGACTTTTTTTGTTAAAAAAAACAAACAAAACAAAACAAAAAAACAATAATAATAATAATAATAATAATAATAATTCTGATTGTGAATTTCCCATTGCATACTTTTGGAGGAAAAAAAAATATTTGATACATTTTAATAGTTTTTAATGCGCTCCCGAATTTTTTTTTTTAATTATGAAAAAATTCAGCCTTGAGTTTGCAGTCTGTATTGAATGCAGTGCAATGGCACACTATCAATGAAAAATGTCTTTGTTTTACAAACAGAGAGTCACATCATGTAATCGGTAGCATGTCACAGATGCATGCATCTTAACATGTTTCGACCTCAGAAAAATCATCAAACTTTTAGTGAGACTTTTTGAGATCATGCAAGGTTAAGACAACTATTATCTATTTTTCTGCAAGGGTCGTCGTGGGAGAACAGCACCGATGCACAGCAACCATCCCATAAACACACACAAGAAGAAAAAACCCTGAGTGTTTATGCAGGCTTTGCCTTGGGATTGTTTCAGGAGGCCAGAGGCTGTTATTTAGCATTTAAGCTCGGTTTCTTTTATTGACGCCTTGATATTCAGCAGCATAAAGACGCCTGCAGGCAGAACGACTGTGCAGCTGCATCCAAATTGGACGAACTGGGCAAAACAAGAGATTTGGAGCCTTGAAGGGGCACTGACAGAGAGACAGTGTGTAATATTTGAGAAAGGTCTACAGAGAGCTGAGACTCGGAGCAGGGATGCAGCGGTGTGGGCGTACATGCAGCATCGCCTCTTAAAAGACTGCCAGCAACACAGCTTTCACAATCACAGATCAACCAGTCTCTCGGCTGTTTGCTAGTTACTTGCATCAATTACGACGCCACTTTTGCCAAGCAAGACTCAAACACTGATCGTATTTTTAGCAGCGGTGTCATTTACAGCTTGGATCACTGTATTATGACCCATTTTTGAAACTGGCAGGAAAACACAAGATCTCACAACAATATTTGCTTCAGTTTCTTTTCCGCCCCCCAAACGCATCCGGATTGAAAAGGTCTCCACACATGGGAGACAAACAAAAGGTGTCGCTGAGCGCCGGGCAAAAGGTATTTCCACTGCTAATGAGCTAAAAATCAAATGGTCCAGCCCCCGCACGCTGCCCTCCGCTCTCACACAGCTGAAGATCAGGAGTATGAGCACATGCACACGCTAGCATCAGGAGTGTGCCTCAACTCGCATGTTTCTTCTACAGACTAAAGGAAGGGACGATAACAGGGATGCTAAACATGCTAGCTATTCAGTAATAAGATATCAATGGCCTGATTAGTGCTGGGATGTAACAGATTTTATGTCATTTGGATTAAGTAATCAGATTACCAAAAAAAGAAAAAAATAGTAATGTGTCTTTGTGTGGTTTTTTTTTTATTACTTTTTTATAAATGTATTTATTTTCTTCCTCTCTGTATTTTATGCAAGCAAAGTAAATGTGTTTGACATCAAATAAACAAGAGATGGTAAGAGTTTAATCTAAATGCAATCCTAAAGTACTCTAAAGTGTGTAATCTAAGACATTATTTGTTCTTCAATTTATACACTGTTGCCTTTCATAATTACGTCAAGAAATCACTACACACTAAAAACACATTAAATTAGATCATGACAGCGCACATTTCTGTCATAGACAGTACTTTATGCATTTTATTCATTGCATCAGGAAGATATCAGCCCAGAAAGCTTGCATCGATGCACACTTAACTGGTAGAATATTTTACATATTAAATGTAAAATTTCACATTTTATGTAAATGCATTAATATTAGATTGTAATATTGCTGCAAAGCTACCTAAAAAACAATGTGCAAGTGCACCTTGGAGAAAAGCGGTTTTAAATGCAAGGGATGGGTGCACCAAATGTGGATTTAATTCAGTTATTAGAGGTGAATTGATCAATTAAACCAAGTAAACCAAGTAAATACAGCATTTTTACACACGTGCCTAAAGCTTTTCACAGTACCGTGACTTTGTAGGTAGGTTTCTATCTAGACAATGCAATTTTATTTTTCTTGGAAATACTGTAATATAATAAACAAGCACTTAATTTTTGGGGGGAATCTGATAACACATAACCAGTCCTTACTGTGCAGTTCAGACATTATGCAAACTGGAGCAACAAACTCAAGTGAGGTCTTTCATTTCCCATGAATGCATTAATGCTGAACAACAAGACACAAGCCATAATGCAGTGGATCACTGACAAGCTCCGCACCCATCTCAAGGGCAACTCAGGAGAATAGTCATCATTTCACGAGCTCTTTTCTACCAAAAGCCTGGATCTCAATAGCAGAAGGATACACAAGGACAGCACTGAGAGCTTTCTTCATCATTGCAATGAAAGAAACACAAGAGACATTCACATCAATGCTTTTATCCCATCTACACATCTGAAACTAAACTCATCACACTTTTGTTTCAATGTGGCAATCCCACAATCACCATACTATCACAAAAACACCTGAACCTCTCTTTATGGGAAGGATGCTAATGTTTCCCTATAGGTCCCTTTCACATGACTCACGTTAGGGCTTCAACACGAGAGTCATGCACGACTTTGACCTCCACGTGAAACACAGAACAGAGAGCATCACAGGAAGGCCATTTGCGAGGTTGCTAGGAAGCAAGAACTAGGGGAGTGTTTGATACGTCTTTGTCAAGGCATCTAGTGGTCAAGTCCACTTGTCGAATCCATTCCCTAACTGATGCACTGGGTTTGAGACTGTACACATGGTGAAAGCAGGAAAAAATCAGATTGCATGAGATGGTCCTGTTTTGTTGTTGATGGTATGATGCAGCATGAGCTCTTGAAGCCACGCACTATTCTGAAAAGGGAGGGTGGAGCACCAGCTCATTTGCATTTAAAGGGACAAACACAAAAACATTGCATTTCGGCTCATACTCTAAAAGCGCCGATTTCAACAAGCTATACAAATAATCTGTGGGGTATTTTGAGCTAAAACTTCACATACACACTCTGGGGACTTCAGAGACACCTTTAAGAGATCATTGACCTGGAAGTTGAATACACTGCAAAACATTGATCTGAATCATTATAGTTGTGGGGATTGTAGTTTTATGTTTCTTAAGAGGAGATGAGAATTAAGCATTGGCTTCCATGCATGATTTCTGGAGGTTTCAGCTGCTGTCACACACATTTACAGATTCAGAAGAGCTTACCTGATTTAGTACAATAATCTCATCTGCATCCACAATGGTGGACAGCCGGTGTGCAATAAAGACAGATGTTCTGTCCCTCACCATCGCCTTCACAGAAGTCAGAATATTCTGGAAAGAAAGTGAGAGAGAGAGATCTGAATGAATCCACAAGGCTGAAAAAAGCTTTGCTGATGTTTTTGAGATGTTTGATTAAGAAGCCGTCTGCGGTTCCCTGCAATAACAAGCGTTGATATGATTGACAGGATTTATATGAAGACCCTCTGAAAATAAGATACATTAAAACACTGTCGAAAGCCAACAGAGCAGACACTTCTTTAACTATAATAAGACATAAAGCCTCATGAAAATAAAAAAGCTTAGTGTAAATATCAAATGAAAAGTGTTCCCAAAGCATCAGGGGAAAACCAGAGGTAATTCAATCTCTAAAGATCTGTTCGTGATGGTGGTTAGATCTACACGGCTAAACAGTTCAAAAACTAGACAGAAAGGTTTAGTCTTTTAGCAGACAAAACCCTTCTCAGTCTGGCAAACTCCAGTTTCACTGGCTGGCTTAAAGTGGTCATGAACTGCTTTTATATTATTTTGTTCAGTTCTCTAAGGTCTACTTATAATGTTATCAAGATGTTTTCATCAAAAGCATCATCAAACGATCTGTAATAACAGACAAAGCAATAGTGATCATGTTATAAAAACACTCTAAATAATGGAAAAGCATCGTCTTTTAGTTTCAATCTTTCTGAAATTGCTGTGTTGAACTCTGCCTTGTTTGCAATGGCATCTTGTTGTTTTTGAAGCATCTTTATTGTCTGGTTTCTGTGTAGACCTGTGTTTGCCTCTTGTTATGAACACGTGTGAAACAGTGGGCGGGGTTAAACAGGCAGTGATGTAATAGCAGGCAATGATAATCTGCAGAGGCGGGGTTTAGCCACACTATTACGTGATGTAGAATCGGTGGGCGGGGCTAAACAGGCGGTGATGTAGAATCGGTGGGCGGGGCTAAACAGGCGGTGACGTAAAATCGGTGGGCGGGGCTAACCAGGCAGTGCTTTAATGAAATAACTGCATACATTTCATTGCATGTCTCATAAACAAACCAGTTAACTGAGCCAATCCACTAAAACAAACCATCTTAAAGAATCAGTTCAAAGAAAAGAATCAGATTTCTCTGTTTGTCTGAGGATTACAGTAATACTGTCATAAATAATGATCAGACCGATCGGTTCACTTCATAAGCCCTCGTCAGGAGCCATGGGTGTTAAGTTTGTGTTTTTGATATGCTTGTTTTTTTAATTCTCAGAAGAGGGGCAGCTGGTGAATGTCATTCAATGAATCAGCAAGAACCATGGTTTCTGCTAAAAATCTTCTTTACTGATGTACTGAAGAAATGAATCTGAAGAATCTTGAATGGCCTGAGAATGAGTAAACGAACAGCAAATATCCACACGATTAAAAACCAGCGCCAGGCGTTTAATTTCATCCACAACAAACGTTCAGTCTGTTCTTAGTGATCTGAGTGGTACATTTCGACAGATTCCTTTCTGAATGTGACACAAAAAAAGAAGCTATTTATCTTGACGGCTTCCTGTGTCTTCATGTGTACAGACAGCTCTGTGCAATTCAGTTTTCATGCCCATTTCATACCCGTCATCGAGGAATCTACTGTTTCACTGGCACACGAGTCGAAGGCTCTCACCTCTTCAGTGATCGAGTCTAGTGAAGATGTGGCTTCGTCATACAGCAAAATGGGAGGGTTTTTAAGGATGGCGCGTGCGATGGCCACACGCTGCTTCTCTCCACCTGTCACAGGAAAAACACGCTCTAGATCACTCCAGAAGAAACCATCCTGTTCCTCTAAAACAAAGGAGCTGTTCACTCCCTTCAGAAAGTTACCTGAGAGCTTCAGGCCGCGCTCTCCGACCTGCGTGTCGTACCCATGAGGCATCCTGAGGATGGCGTCGTGGATCCCAGCCAGTCTGGCCACACGGTACACGTCCTCCGCCGTGGCGTTGATGTTCCCATAGAGCAGGTTGTAAAATATGGTATTGTGGAAAAGCACGGCATCCTGAAATTATATTTACATTTTGATTTCTCAGAAGATGAAATAAGTCTCTTTTTTTTTCATAGCCTTAAATTAAGTCTAATTATGGTTCCCATGGTACCTTCCCACTAGTTTATATCAGATACTTATTTTTAAAGAGTAAGAAACACAAATGTTCCCTGAGGAGGTGATAATTAGATCTGCAGAGCCTCACCTGCGGCACGACGCCCACAGCTTTCCTCAAACTCTCCAGACTAACGTCACGGATGTTCTGGCCCGAGATGAAGATGTTGCCCTGCTGGGGCTCGTAGAAACGATACAGCAACCGGACGATCGTGCTCTTCCTAGGAGAAAAAGAAAGTCAAATTCGGTTTTCTGTGGTTGTATTTGTATTTCAACAAAGTGTCAGGGTGAGGAGAGGAAAATGCTCGACATTAAAATAAATATTACATGAGCTGTTTCATCAGACAGACTTGTTATCCTGTTACTATCATTTGGGTCTGGAAACTTTAATACATTGTACACAGTACAATATCTTAAATTTTTTATATTTAATGGCATGCATGTATATTTACTGAGAAATCCACTATTTTGTAGAGCCCCCCTCAAAACAGCAATTTTCACTTGAGATTCAGAGCCAAATTTCAGGGGGTAAAATGAGTTCAGAAAGATGGCAGCATCATTATTTGATTATTTTGAAATTTTCACACAGAGACTGTTAGGTCTACTAGTAAAATCTGTTGACTTTATCCATCTTTGATATACATCCGTGACATTTGATATTTTGTCTTTCATCACTATGCATGTTTAATTTTCTTTAGAAAAAAATATTGACACCCCCCCCCCCAAAAAAAAGGTAAACAAAACCATTAATATATGTAATGTTTTTAAAGAAGTCTCTTCTGCTCACCAAGCCTGCGTTCACTTGATCCAGAATACATAAAAAAACAGCAAAATATTTATACTATTTAATATAACTGCTTTCTATTTGAATATTTTTTAAAATGTAATTTATTTCTGTAATCAAAGCTGTATTTTCAGCATCATTATTTCAGCCTTCAGTGTCACATGATCTTTCAGAAATCATTCTAATATGATGATTTACTTATTTGATTTATTATGTTGCAAACAGCAGAATATAATTTTCATATGGTTCCTTTGATGAATAGGAAGTTCAAAAGAACAGCAGTTATCTGAAACAGAAATATTTTGCAGCATTATAAATGTTTTTATTATCACTTTTGATCATTTTGAAGCATCATTGCTAAATAAAAAGATTAATTTCATTAATTACTTTCCCAAATAAATAAAAAATAATGATACTGACTCCAAGCTTTGTATAAGGTTACAAAAAATCTTTTCATTTTTAGATAAAAGCTTATCTTCACATCTTTCCATTCATTGAAGAATCCTGAAAGAAAATGATTCCACTATTTTTTATATTAATATTAATAATAATAAATGTTTCTTGAGCAGTAAATCATCATGTTATTCTGATTTCTGAAGATCATGTGACACTGAAGACTGGAGGAATGATGCTGAAAATACAGCGGAGTTTCACAGAAATAAATTACAGCTTAAAAAAATTTCACATAGAAAACAGTTGTTTTAAACAGTAAAAATATTTCACAATTTTACAGCTTTTGCTGTATTTTGGACCAAATAAACGCAGACTTGATGAGCAGAAGAGACTTCTTTAAAAATATAAAAATCCTACTGTTCAAAATCTTCTGGCTGGAAACGTTAAAAAAAAAGAATATTACGTTTTTAAAAAAGCATACCAGGGCCTTAAAATGTTGGTTACCTTATTTCCTACATATTAAAGTGGTTTTAATTTGTTTCACAGGAGCTCTGGGGTTAAATGTCTGAGCATGAGTTAATTTACTGTTTGGCTGTAAACGGGGCTCAAATGATGGGCTTTTAGTCTCTCATCACGGTCTTAAATGCTAATAATCCAATACTAATCTAATAGTTCTCACTCCAAAGAATTTAAGCCTTTGCTGCTGTGTTTCTCAAAGTTATTCAGCTCCAATCCAAACTCTACTGTGCCAAGTTCAGTGTAACCTGAAGGTAATATAACATAAGTGTGTCTTTCCCGGAGCACTTACCCAGATCCACTGCCACCAACAATGGCCACCTTTTTCCCAGCAGGCACTTCAAATGAAACCCCGTTAAGCACCTTTTGGCCCTCTAAGTACTCAAAATACACATCCTCGAACCTGATGGTGGCTTCCTGGGGTGGAACGAGCAGCGGCGGGGCCATGTCTTTCTCCTTCAGGACACAAAGGGTCAAAAAAACACATTTAGCAAACGTACATTTAGAGGCTTGAAACAGGAATTGAAACCCATTTCTACGACAATCCATTGGAATGACGCCATCAAGACAATAGTAGTTTTACACTAAATTGAGAAATCATATTAAGGTCCCACAGCAATGGCTTGATGGGCAGCGCTGTCCTGCGGTGAAAACCATTACTGACCACTGCCAACAACCGGACAGATTTCATTCACGCTAATTTCAGGCTGCATACCAAATTAGCCAAATGAAGAATGAGCTTCGTCAAACTAACGCTATGAAAGACAGGAAACACTCAAATGTTTCTGGAATTTAAAACAAATACTACGACAAATTACACACTTTTGTAATATTCAACAATTTGACAGGAAACTCTTTTAAAGCTGTATTTTAAATGATAAAACAGCTGGAGCAAATAATAAAACACGATTCACAGGTATTCTTATAATTCTTGTAGTCTTATAATAAAGCTTATAATATGACAAAACCATTTGATTTTGTATTGTATACATTTGAGTGGCGTTTATCAAAACGGAATATTATTTGGCATTTAACATAGTTCTGAATTTTATTTTATCTCAAATATTGAACATTTGAAATTAGATTTTATTTTATTTTTACAGCAGACTTTTGTAGATGTGAATATAATACAATCAAAATTTTTGAATATTGAATTTTTGAATATTAAATGTGATGTTCCGAATTTCCTCTTCACGTTGGAAAATTGAAGCAAGATTTTAAAAAAAATGCAGTTTAAAAAATACGTCTTTAAAACTCTGCTATAAAAAAATTAAGTTGTTTTAAGTTTCAAATGTTCAGTATTCAAGTTTAAAAAAATCACTAATGTGTCAATAATTCAAACGTACACAATACAAATTGAAGTAGTTTTGTCCTCCACACAGTAAAGGCGGCGCGCACCTTTATTTTGGGGTCAACGCTGAGCAGAGTGAAGAGCGTGTTCATGTCGATGAGGGCCTGTCGGGTCTCTCTGTACACGGTGCCCAGGAAGTTGAGCGGCATGGAGAGCTGGAAAAGCAGTCCGTTCACCATCACCAGATCACCCACAGTCAGAGTGCCTGCAGCCAAAACACACAATACTCATATTTATCAAGGTTTTCATTCACCACAGGAAGTGCTCTCTGTGTTTGTCAGGCCTTGAGAACGATTGTTTGTTCACGATTAAACTCTCCAGAGTCAGAGAACTTTTAATTCAAGGCCCCATGAAACCCATTGCACTTCCAGCGGAATCAAAGCTTAAATCAAAGCTCAAATCAATTTATTTATAAAAAACATTGCAATTTGACAATTTGATTTTGTTATTTTATCAAACAAGACGCTGCACAATAGAACGCTATAAATTAAAACAGGGATTCAAAAATGTAATGGTTGTATGATAGTTGCTTAAAAATAATACGCTACATATTACTATATTCTGTCATAAGTTCTTCAAGATAAACCGCACTTTTATTTTCACACATAGCCACTATTTGTCTTGAAGGAGTAGTTCACTTCCAGAATAAGAGTTTCTAGGTAATGTACTCGCCTCGGTGTCATCTTCATGTCTTTCTGTCTTCAGTCGCAAAGAAATTAAGGTTTTTAAGGAAAAAAATTCAGGATTTTCTCCATATAATGGACTGAAGGTTACAAATGCAGATTCAGAGCAGCTTCAAAGAGCTCCACACGATCCCAGCCCAGGAATAAGAGTCCTGTCTAGAAAAATGATTGGTCATTTAAAAAAGAATAAAAATACAAAATAACAAAAAGCAGACAGAAGAAAAGCTAACTACGTTTGTCCTATCCAACAGGATTACATCATGCGTGAAGGCCAGCTAGTGCAAGACCAGCATCTGTGGAAAATGACCATCGTTTTTCTAGACAGGACTCTTATTCCTGGGCTGGGATCGTGTGGAGCTCTTTGAAGCTGCACTGAATCTGCATGTTTAACCTTCAGTCCGTCGGTCCCCATTGAAGTCCATTATATGGAGAAAAATGAACTAATCCTTTAAGAACTAGTTTCACCAACCTCTAGCTTCACTAACTGGTCTAAGCAGTTAATGCAACTGGCCCCTAACGCTACTGAGTAATTCGAGATGAAATGTGTCATGTTCACCTGCCATTATGCCTTTGCTTGCCATCACCATGATGGCGGTGAGGCCGACGCTGAAGATGGCGCTCTGACCGAAGTTGAGCATGGCCAGAGTCGAGGTGGTCTTCAGAGAGGACGACTCGTACACCTTCAGGAAACCATCGTAACGCTCGGCCTCATACTTCTCATTGTTGAAGTACTGAAAGAGAGAGAAATGTGAACTCGAGCGTGTAACACGAGCTGGCGATGCCTCAATCACACATTCAGATGTTATTAAAGCTACAATGGCATCTCTCTGAAGAGCAGCAGCTGAGTAAACCACAGTCTAATGCCTTCACAAACTCTCCAGCAGAGAGGATGATGGGAGTGAAACACAAGAGCGACACAATTAATTAGCTCTGAAATCTGACAAACTGTGGTGAGGTGATAAACAGCGTGGAGGACAGTGACAGGATTATGAAGAGCAGAAGACATAGCTTGAGCACTATGCTTTTTCAAAACATTAATATATGGCCTGACTGATATATAAATTTCACTCCGAAAATTCATTTAAAATCAAAAACACCACTTCTGTTTGTAGCAGACTTCGTAAGACTTCATACTGATCCCAAACTTTCGAGCGGCAGTGTAAACGCCATAAAGTTGTGCTGATATACCATGATGCCACTGAGAAAGATCAGTAGTCTAATAATCTCATCAGCTTTTTTAACACTCCTGCACTGTCGTGACACTCTGAACATTTCATTAGAGCTCATCAAACTGTGGTGGAGGATGTATGGAGGATTGTTTTGTGAGTGAGGCCGCTTTAAAGAGAGAAACCGACACACACTGGGGTGTATGAGCTGGTGTAACGGATCTGGAGTGGGGGGAGGTCTCATTATGCGAGCACACATCCTAAATCCACATGCATTGACACACCAGTGACAGGAAACAAAGCTCGGCACGAAATACATCTGCTCTTAGCAAGAACGCACAGCAGATTGAGCTGAAGAGCAGAAAATCTGAGACTCGAGACCGAAACAGCTTGTTAGATAATACAGGGCTCCAGACTGTGACTAAAACGCTAGCATTTACCACCAAAGATATTATTAAGAGTGACATTTTTGCTGAGATTGCCACTGGTGACTGTTGAATAAAATCTGATGGAATGCCTTTTCCTGTTTGTTTTGCAATCACAACATGTATATGTTGACACGGACGATGTAACTGAATTGGTTTCATAATTGATGAATTTCACAACATAATTTCCAGTTTCAGATGAATCATGCAATCACTCGGTACGATCGAGTTTCTACTGAGTGACTGCATAATGTAGGGCTACATCTATAAAACTGCCACTTTACTTACTTTTCGAATTGCACATTTGTAATTCCATACATTACATTTCTATTAACTTGAACACTAATGAAGATCATTTTATAATCCTCTTATAATTTTCTATCCATCTATCGAAAATCTATCGATCATGCACACAGCCGAGCTTCGCTGGAAACAAGGTTGTGCTTTCTGGTTTGTGTGTGTTCAGTATACAATGCAAAAACACAAAGAAGTTGCAATGACAATGTAGTTTTTCATTTGACCCACCTTAACGGTTTCATAATTGAGGAGAGAATCGATAGCAGCGTTTCCAGCCTCATTATCAGCCTTATTCATCTGGATCCTGAAGCGCGTCCTGATCAGACACAGACAGTGATTTACAATACAGCGGTGATCAACACAATGACTGCTATCTGTCAGACTCGTACAGTACCTCCACTGTGTGACAGCGATGGTGAAAGCGGTGTACGCCGAGAGCGTCCCCAGAGCGGCCAGAGCAAACTGACCGCCACATTTATAATACTGCAGAGAAACAGCAAAACATCTGTGAGGAACTGAAAGAGCCACATGTCTTCATATGCATGACATGAGACGAGATGCGTCATTTATCTAAACAACCCACACTCATATTCATTTCATCCTGCATTTTCACCGTTACACAACCTAATGGAGTGTGACGAATGGAGAAACGTACGGTTGGATTTGGATTAATCGAGCAGTGGAGATAAATATTAGGCACATTAGGGAAAGCACAACTCAAGACTATTAGTGTTAAGATCTCCTGTATTTCATTGAGCCTCTGACTACATCCCGTCCATGACTTTACATCTGTGAGCTGAACTTCGGATGCGTGTGATGTTAGGAGTCCTGCAGATGTCAGGTTCAATCTGGTGTCTGTATGGACTCACAAGTGAACACGTCATTGATTATTAGTGAATAAAATTACTTCTTATGCTCTAACCTTTACACAAAGCCATTGTGTGAGATTTCAGCTCATTCTTGAACACAACAAAAGTGCCACATGCACTAATGATGTGTTATACTCAAGAGCGTCACTTTACTAATGATGTCCCACATTAGCCTGAGGAATAAATAATTATTTTATTCCATATATTCTCTGTTATGTTATGTTGTCATGTTATGTTATGTTGTCATGTCATGTCATGTCATGTTATGCTATGCTATGTCATGTTATGTCATGTTATGTAATGCTATGTCATGCTATGTTATGTTGTCATGTTATGCTATGCTATGCTATGCTATGTTATGCTATGTCATGTTATGCTATGCTATGTTATGTTATGCTTCCAGTGCATCAGTGGATTTTTCTGTACATTGCTATGTCTTGTAAACAGCCAGTGTACAGTTGGGCTAATGCACTTCATTTGCTTTCAGGAGGAATCGATTAATTTTTCTTATTATTATTATTAATTTGATCACTATCAGTAGCAGCTACAAAATTAATGCAATGCACTTACTGAACATTGTTCTCATTTATCTCATTGTTATTGTATTCTTAAAAGCAAAAAGCCAGTCCAAGCCATCTTTTATGCGCGTTCACATTTACTGCTGCTCTGTGAAATATTGCGTGCAAACTCCAATCATTTACTTGAGTTAAATGAGCAGCTAGCAAAGCATTTCAGTTTACTGGTGTTCATCCAGCTCTTCAGCTTCAGCGCACACAGCTCCAACAGCAATGCACAACATTAATAACTATAATTGGGACTTTCATATACATTACATAAAGAGAACAGTACTGTAATAAAAAGTTGTGAACTCTTTGGGCTTATTTGCTGTGTTTCAGTGCATTGTTGTGGGAGGAGCCAAGAACACATCCACTACACATCTGACCAGCACGCAACATAGTTCAAGATCACTTGTGCATTTGCAACTTATTTTGCAGATAATTAGTAATGTTTATGTTGTAGAAATATCGGATTCAAATATAGCCTAATTAACCCACTAACAAAGTGCTTCAGCTTAATTAGCTCTTCAGCTACGCTGCTCTTTGAAACATTTGCATTAATTTGTTACTTTTTCAACATCACTGATGAATTATTAATAAGTTATAACCAACACTTAAATTTTTATTGTATTATTTTCATCAACAAAATGGTTTAATTAAAACGATTTCATTTTTGTCTGTGTGGAGGCTATTGCATTTGATTCATCCATGGCACATGTATTTTGATTCTTTACACATAACTAATGTTGTCCATTGACTTGTTTGCATTAAGCATTATTTTATTTATCAGGCTTTTTCTTTTTTTGTTAAAGAAAGTTTGTGAAAGGAGAGTAAAAAATAATTGTAAAACTTACACCGGTTCAAAATAGGCTGCTGTACTGATTATGTTTTATTTATGTTGAAGTGTTTGGGACATGGTTTTTAATGGCGAGACTATTTTGTGGTCAAAAACGATCACAAAATTTAGATTTATAAGCCAAAATATCGGTTATCGGCCAAAATACAAAGAATTATCGGTTATCGGTATAGGTCAAAATTGCCATAACAGTGCATCCCTACATGACATATTTTGCTACCATTTCACTAAAGTGACTGCACCTTTACAGTTATTTTACCACAGTTAGAGAGAGGTTTTGGCAGCCTTTATAGTCTTTGTAAACTTACTAACGTGAGGGCATCATTCTGACTTACCAAAATGCCGCTGACTAGCATCATTTCAAAGATTGTAGGCCCCAGGTTAAAGACCAGAGCACTGAGCACGAAGCTGATTCCTCGAGTGCCACGGTCGATGGTTTTGGACAGCGCTCCTGTCTGCCTGCTCAGGTGGAAGCCCAGGTCCAGGTTGTGAAGATGGAGAAAGACGTTCTTGGCGATCCTCCTGATGGAGCTCTGAGCCACCTTCCCGAACACTGCGTTCCTCAGCTCATTGAAGAGAGCGGCTCCGGCGCGGGAAACACCGTCTGAAAACACACGCGTGCACCGTCAACACAACACAAACTCAAAAGCACAGAAAACTAAAATTAGATGAAGTGTGTGCCACCTCATTTACATAGCTGCTGGAGAAACAAAGGGAGTGATTCTGTGCTGCGATGACAACTTCCAATAAATTAGACGTTATTGGAGACAGTCACAGCAGCACACTACACATTATTTGGATGTGCATATGCATGAATGTTAACAAGCTTCAGGGAATATTCAGTCAGAGGCTGGAAACACATTCGACTGCATGACAACAGAGTACGGCAACGTCTTCCTCTTCACACGAGAGCACCTAAAGCTCATTAAACCAGCTAGTTTAAACTCTTCTTGACCCATGAACAGATCTGACTCACTGTAGAGCTGCTTTCCAACATTAACACCATCTAGGTAACAAGCGCCTTGTTAAGCGTGGATATACTTTAACCCTTTAAGCCCTGAAGGCATTTGTGCCTCCCTGAAGGTGTTGTTTTTTCAGAGTGATGCACAAAAATAATGACTCATAACTCCAAAACGGTCAAAAGGGAGAAGCTAAAGTAAAGGTTAATGTCATCAAAACTGTTGATCCGTATTGGCTGAAGTGAGAGACTGTCAGTTTTGAATGCTTATATCTTCTAATTGCAAAATTTTGCCATTGTCTTGACATGAACATCCCATTTAGGTTTAATCTGTTCGAGGGAGACAAACCTGCTCTTAATGCATCAAATTCTAGTGCCTTCAATACAATATCAATCACCACAAATTCTGCAGATAATCTGTGCCTTGCAGCGCACACAAATCACACAAGCAGAAGCAGAAGCAGAGAAGCATTTAATGGTCTGTGTGCACAGGACCTAATGGCTCTCATTAATATATGCAGTTATGGGAAGAAAGTGAATTTGACTTTAAGACACAATGATTCACTAAGTGGTTAGTTACTATCATTCATTATTGTCTTTTATCTTTATTCAAACATGCACTTGGGCTCCACTGGATGGCACAGACTGCATACTGACATCTCCAACAAAAGCCAACTAAGACTTGGATAAATTAAGATAATTAATTACTCTGTATGGTCAAACTCCTTGACAGGAAATGTTTGTGATGAATTATTATAGACAAGTTATAAATGCATTAAAGTAGTAATGGAATCGCAGTATTTTGTGTGATAAAGCTATAGCATCTATGCATTTATACTAATGTATTTACACTAATATTTCTTCATACAA
The DNA here is from genome assembly GCF_003368295.1 of Carassius auratus. Lineage (NCBI taxonomy): Eukaryota > Metazoa > Chordata > Actinopteri > Cypriniformes > Cyprinidae > Carassius > Carassius auratus. The sequence continues at coordinate 1,985,770 of NC_039256.1, read as the reverse complement.
ATACCAAAAAAAATTGTTACATTACAGTTGTAGTCGACCCTTATTGGTCTTTTGGCAGCTGAAGCAATATCTCATGGCGATGGGTAATTGTTTAAGAAACCATTGTGGTGAATAATCATTTCTCTCTGCTAATAAAGTGGTATTGTAGCCAGAATTTGAGGTCAATGCTGTCAAAGAGAGCAGCATCTGAAGCAAACTTCCAAATTGTATTTGCACCCAGAGCAGATGCATGCATGACAAGACACATTACAAGAAATCTAAAAAGCAATATTGACAAAACTTTTGGGGAAAGGTCAGTTGGCGCTTAATATGCAGCACGCTTCCCAAAATGAAGCCAAACACCTGCCAAGACAGGAGCAGGCCGGACTCACAGCCAATCAGAACGGCCGTTGCCATGGTGGCCACCGTGTTCGGCGCGTCGCTCAGGTTCAGCATGTGTCCCGACATCTGGTTCAGGCCGTCCACCGCATATTTAAACATGAAGGGCACCATCACGTTGGTTATCTGGAGGACAAGCAGAAAAAGGAGAGGTTGATGTGAGCACGCCAAGTGTTCCTGAGAGCACTGATGGACAGAGGCTTTAACAGTCGCTTGATGCATCCACTAATGGAAGTGAAATGGTTATTAAAGCTAATTAAAAGCTTGCGGATAGCTGCTGGGTCATGCCAATAAACAGCAGCACATTAGACGGGCGACATCTCTCTTGAATCTGGCCCTCACTCCTTTCTACGTATGACACATTTGAGCTGAATGGCACATTTCTATGCCACACGATGATGAATCTTGAGTGTTTCTCATGGAGCCTTTCGAGAACGTGTAGGGGACACAGTCTGATATTAATACTCATAGCCAGCAATGCAATATAAAAAAAAAAAAAAAAAAATTCAACAGGATTCGATTCAGGGGTATATCAATCAATATTATGATATTACATTTTTATTAACTAACAAATGTAACCAACATATAGAACATAAACATTTAACTCAAAATTGCACATCATGTACCCTCAATTTGTGGACATCCACACACATACAAAAACAAACACACACACAAATACTTTTTATTTTTAATAATAAAGAAAAATAAATAATTGAGACAAAAAAACAAAAAAAAAACTATGAAATGTTTAAAACTAGTAATACAAAAAGGTTAAAAAAAGAGCTATTTGTTCAGTAAACTACTGCCTAATATTAAAATAAAGCAATTTTATGTTTAATTTTTTCCCCCACCCCAATTCCCAGACGACTATGATGCAAAAACTATTGATATCATATACACTGTATAGAAATTAAACATATAAATAAGGCTGCTTGGTACATTTCTTGAGAAAGAACAAAGTAGTTAATGAACCAATGTAAGACTTAACACTGACAGTTCTGTGACAAACTCACATTGAAATCACCCGAATTGTTGATTATAGTTCAATTCGTTGTACTGATGTTTTTTATGTGGTTTTAAATTCAATTCAATTGTACAATGATATGTTTAATAAAATATACTGAGAATCATCAATGTGTGAGAACTGTCTGAATGAATCCTGTCGTCTACTCAACCTTATGTTGCTCCAAATCTGTATGATCTGACTTTCTTCTGCGCAACACAAAGATAACATGATAAATGTTGGGGTCCAAAAGACACTGGGCTCTACTAACTTTCCTTTTAAGGACAAAAAAAAAAACTCAGACATTTTAAAATAAATTATTTTGTGTTTTCTGCAGACAAAAAAGCAAGTCATGGAGGCAAGTCATACTGCAAGAGTCAAACAAACCCTGTCTGTAACAGAGATGAAGGTTTGTCAAGCTTTTATTACTTTCTTGCTCAATAACAGAGTACGGTTTTCTCCACGTTGAATTCTGCACCACGGGACGACAAGATGTCAGCGGTCAGGACAAGCTAATAATTAAAGGGAGTTATGCATTTATGAAGCCCTTGTCAGTCTTTATCAATTTATAATTTAACAATTAAAAAGGAGTCCAGGAAAACTAAATGGGGAAAAAAACAGAATCAAGAAAAATGTAAACGTAATAAATGAAATTTGCAAAAAATTATACATAACATAAAAATAAAACCGATTTCATAAGGCCCTAGTTACATCCAGTGTTGTTTTGGGAGGGGTGTTCACCGTCTCATCTCACAGGTCTTGTGATTGGATGATGATCTGCCAGTCCTCCAGAACCAATCAGACGCTAGGAGGCGTGTTTAAAGACCGAGATGTGACACGAGTGTGGGAGGAGTGTTTGCGTTTCCTGCATTGGCTCTTACTTGGTTTTTCCAATTCAGAGTTTCTCTGTGTTAGAGTTTGCTTCTGTTGAAACTTTACTCATCATAGTGTTGTTCTACTGAGTTTATGATGTGACTCGACTCTCCATCTACCAGAGTTTATTCAAGGAAGTTGTACAGGCACAAACCTTAAAGAACAGAAAAAGCCTAAACAGTTTATATTTCCCATGCATGACTGATTATTTGAATGCTTTTTGCTGAAGCTTAGGATTAAATCTGCACATCTATAATGTCCTTTCTCCATACATAGCGATGGGACCAGGTTAGTATGCCACGTGACTTACATCTTTACAGCGCGCAGAGTGAAGTTGTTCAAGCACACTAGGTTATGAGCGGCTGAAACTGATGAATTCATGTTAATATTTCTTTTGTTTAGTTTAGAGTTTGGTTGGTGTTAGTTAGTGTGTTTAAGTGTGTGTGTGTTACTTTTATTGATTTCATTTCTTTAGAACTGCACATCCCTCACTTTGTTATAGTGGTTGACCGATATATCGGCCGATATTTGGCAATTTTTTAAATATCGGCATTGGGCGATAAGTTTTTCTGCTTTATTTATTTTATTTAAAGGATTTCAAATTTCTTGAATATTAATAATAATAATAAAAATAATAATAAATTCCCTACTTTCCAAGATATCGGCGGTCAAAAAACACATATCGGTCGACTACTAATATGTTATCTAGCACAACATATCAAAATACAAACAGCCTCTATGTTTATTCTGTCACAGGACTAGAACTGTATAAGAAGAGAATAAATGATGGTATAATAAAGAAACGCACCTTGGCTCCAGCGAGGAGACCCAGTGATAAGACCACTCGAGCGCGCAGGTCCGGTCTGTCCTTGGGCCAAACATACATCAGCATGGCTGCAAGGATCTTCGACGAGTTCACTTCCTTCATCTGCAACAAGCAGAAATAGAGCACTTCTCAGTTTAAAAAGCACAAAATTACCTTTCATTCTCTTAAAAAATGCTCATTAAAGCCAAAACAAAATGTTTAAATAGGAGCATCCCAACAAATTATCAAGTTGTAAAAAGTATTCAGACACCAACATGTCACACATTATTCGCTATAATGGTTATACAATATGACAAGAACTCAAGAGTTAAACCGTGTCAGAACAACTTCATCTTAAGCTAAACATGTTCACGTCAAAGTGTCTGAATAATTTTGTAATCAATTTTACTGGTAGTCCACTATATTAAAGGTGCTGTAGGGAACTTTTGTAAAAAAAAATATTTTTTACATATTTGTTAAACCTGTCATTATGTCCTGACAGTAGAATATGAGACAGATAATCTGTGAAAAAATCAAGCTCCTCTGGCTCCTCCCAGTGTCCTATTGCCATTTGCAGAAAGTCATGCGCTCCCGGTAAGAAATAACCAATCAGAGCTGCGGTCCGTAACTTTGTTTGTGTTCAAAATGTAGAAAAATTTACATAATAAGCGAGTACACCATGAATCCATTTTCCAAACTGTGTTTTTAGCTTGTCCTGAATCACTAGGGTGCACCTATAATAAGTGTTTATATTCGGACTATTTTAGATTGCTTCGGGGGTACCGCGGCGGAGTAACCCAGTACCTTTGTGATTCTTCATAGACATAAACAGAGAGAAGTAGTTCCGGCTACAATGTTCTTCTGAAAGACACAAGCAGTTCTGTTTATTAACCACTAGAGCGTCAAAAGTTCCCTACTGCAGCTTTAAGTCAGTTTCCTTTATTTTGCAATCCTCACATATATAAATGACCTACTGTATAGTGTCCTGCAACCACTAGTAAAATGATATCAAAAATGATATCTGGTTTCTGAATGATGTTTGGTTTGAGTGTGCATTATGATGTGTTGATGTCTGCAGAAAGAGAGCAGTAATCTGACTCCAGCTCAGATCCATCATGAACAGAACTTAAACATTACTAATAATGAGGCTCATATATAATCAAACACCTCTCTGCAGTGGGGACCAGATCTGAGGAGAGACTAGATGAGCAGACCAACACCATTCATTTAATGAGTCACATTTTGATCGGTTTTAAATGAATTAAAATAATAATAATATTGAAAAAAAATATTGTTAATCAACTACCTAAAAATTTTACAATTAAATCATTCAGGAAAATGTTGACAATAACAGGACCTTATGAATTATTATTTCTTTTTTTCAAAAGTTGAAAATGTGTTTTATGATTTAATACAGATCTATCTGCAGAAACTGTGGTTAACAAATTAATTTACAATTAAATTAACCTTTTAAAAAGTTATCAAATAAAAACACATCAGTTCTTTTAGAACAAAACCTTGCATTTTTGTCAAATAATGTGTTTAATGTTTAATTTATAATTTTGTCAGAAAACAAAATCTCTTGATTGTGTGTTAAATGTTTTAATACATTATAGTATCATTATTATAAGTAAATTACACTACAGAGTTTCCGCTAGTTCCCGGACATTTTGATGATATGCCGGTCAAGTATCGCCTCTTAATTAGTCAAGGTGAGGAAAACTGGAGGCAGGCTATGTAACGTAAAAAATGACATAATCAGGCCGCCGAATGCAACATGTTTATTAGCCTAACTTTCAAATAGACGGGAATCATTCTTCATTCGGATCTATTTGCGATCCATTCCATTCTAAACAAACAAAGCATATGTTTCGTCCTTGTTTCATTATAGATTAAGATAATAATTCATAAATGCACGCATAATTATCAGTGAACTTGATAAAAGTTGCAGATATGTTTTACATGCATGCACAAACAAATGCCTTTCAACTTATGTGTGCAAAATTCAGAATTAAATGAATGTGCAGCAATTTGTATAAATAGAGATTCTAGGTCTACTATACATGTTGTAGCCATTAAATAAGCTTATTTAGTTTAATATTTGTTAAAATATTATAATGTTATTTTTTAATTTATGTTGATTATGAAAAGTGAACCGCACGAGTAAGATAAGATGCGCAATATCGAGAGACATGGAGCGGGTCAGACATGATTTTGACCACTTAATTAAGTTTTGTTTAGTAGAAATACTTTTTTGAAGTGAATTTCATTTTGTATAAATTGTATCTTAATTTTAATAATTTTTTTTATCAACCAATTGCCTGGATTTAATACATAAGAAGCAAATATAGCAGACGACAGGCCTAATCATGCAGGCGCCCTCGCGGCCACTTGTATTGCTAGTGAACTGGAGTGCATCTCATCCTAATTTAACGAAACTCAGCGTAGGCCTCACAGACATGAAATATATCTTAAGAAAGCTTGAAATGTCTTTTTAACAATTTAAAACAAATTTTTTTTTTTACCTATGCTAATTACACATTAAATTCAGGTAGGCTACTGAGTCACTGTCCTCAGTGCCCAGAAAAGCGCTGAAACGGAGATGAAAGGGGAACCCGTTTTTATATATATATATATATTTTTTTTGGCTTATTTTAACTGGCCCATCCAGTTTTCTGGAGGCCCACCTACAATCAAAATCCTGGCGCCGCTAGTGCTTCGCAGCGGTCTGATATCAAGAAATAACAGACCGCATTCCACATTGGAATTCAACCAAGCCATGTAATAATGTTTAATAACTTTCAAACGAGCCTGTTCCTTCATATCATAGCCAAAGTTCGGTGTATTTTTGCTTTATACATTTTAGGCTTATTCTCAAATTCAGATTGTGTTAGGGGGGGTGGGATTATTAGGCAATTTTATTCTGACAATTTGACCGGAGACATTTCATTTTGTCGGACATTTCATTTTTTTTTTCGGCCAATGTCCAGCAATTACCGGACAACGGAAACCCTGTTACACTATAGAGTAATATGTCATTAGTTTCAGGTTTAATCAAACTATTTGAATGTCGATGTTGTGAAGACCTTTGAGTTTCTCACATCCAGTGTTAAATATTAAACTACAACAGATTTTGTGATTGCTGATGTATAATCAATACAGAATATAATATAATATAATCATTACAGGATGTGAAGGATCTGTGTGTGTCTTGCTTCAAGAGAGCAACCACACATTTGTGTTGTGTTATACTTTCATATGAATGTATTATTTATTCATTTATTTATAATACATTTTATTAACCCATTGAATCATTTCACCATTTACGATAACACTTTTATAAATTCATTTCATTGATTCATTAATTGAAGTTGCTGTGAATAAAAGTCTGCCAAATGAATAAATGTAAATGTCACTGTGTGGTGTTTGCGTCGAGACATACATCGTATGTATGTAGTGGATCTGGGAGTGCACAAAGTCAGACCTCGTGCTCGCGGGGCAGTTCTGGTGACATATTACAACTGAACGAAAGCTAAGCTTCATCCAAAAATGGCCCTAGGTTTGTCACTATGTACCTTTTCTGGAATAAAGGTCACTAAAGGGGTCTGAGAGTTGCTGAATATAGTGCTAAAGTCATGGTCGTGTCTGTGAGATGTGGGAGCTGAAGGCAGCGGTGGCTAGTCAGAGTGTAAATCAATGGAAAACACTGCACTATGCTGTCATCAGTTAATATAAGTGTCATGTTTTGTGTAAAAAATCCTCAATATTTAAGCTCAATTACATAGAAGCAAGAAAAAAAAAAAAGCCTTACCACATTTTTGGGGTCTGCACTGAGTCCTGCACCTGCATTTCCGTGCCAGCACGGTCTCTCTGAGATCTGTAAACACTAAAACACACCAAGCCACGCATTACACTTCCCACTGCATGCTGCATTTTTGAGTTCTTTCTTTTGTTGTTGTTGCCGTCAATCGATGGCTTATTAAAAGACTAATTCCTTTCAACACAAATACAGATTGGTACAGTGGCCGAGACAGCTCAACGCGTTTTACTCATTTGAAACACAATCAAATTGAATATCCCCCTTATTCTTTTACATATTTTACTGTGCACAAATCAGAATAAGAATGAAGTCTGAATTCCTACATAAATATTGTGTTACACTGAATGATAACGTAACAATATTTCAACCAAATTTTGACATTTTATTCTCCAAAAACTTTTTGAATCCTTAAAAGTAGACACTTTACTTGCATTTAATGTCCTTTCTATGGACATAAAATCCCTTTTGTCCATTTATTTTGATGCGTACATCTTAACATTTTTGACCCATACACACACACACATCAATGTCTTGTATTTTCCACTCACTTTCACTGTTTCTAGGATCTGTTGGCTGTTGGGACGTCTGCTGTTGGCCCATACTGAAGATGCTCGGCTTTGACTTGACAGCTGAATGAAATACATGAAATATCAAACACATTAACATTTTCACTGGACTACTTTAGCATCAGGTCCATAGTTTAACTTGTTTCCAAAGTTGCATTATACATAAAAACCTCCTCTTAAAGATAAGTTCACATTTCAGCTGGCTCCATTGGGGGCATATTTGGTGAAATATGACGTGTGATTTTTATGTGATATGTAACGACTGGTGTACACTACAGCAAAATGCATCAGTAAATCTAATCTAGTTCTGGCCATGGAGCTAATTAACCTCATGCTTCTGAACAATTAATATATTACTGGTCACTGGCATTGATGCTACTTATTAAGTAAGTTCAATTATGATCACATTATACAGAATGCACTTTGAGCTATCACTCATTTTCAGCGTTCACAGATTCCTGGCAAAGTGACGTCATTAACTGTGTAAATACATCTGAATGCTATTTCAGATGCCGAGAGGCGGGGTCAGTAGAGCTCATTAGCATTTAAAGAGACATGCACCAAA